>NC_064646.1:318562597-318867134 GCF_023864345.2 Schistocerca serialis cubense
ATTTCTTCCATGTCGTAATTTCGTCTTACACTGCAGTCAATTCCCAGATGCGTTCCCGTATCGCCTAGTAGTTCACAACCCACAACTTCCCACGGCATGCACAATAATCCAGTAATTTTTAATGTTATTTTCCGTTAGATGTTTATATTTCATCGCTGTAACTAAAAAATGATAGTACATATTGACTGAAAAATTTCTGTTACAGACACATTGGAAGCTGCGTTTGAAATCAATATTTGGATTAACAAAAGCGTTCCAGGTCATTTTTACTTAACATTTTGTTTTCATTTTTTTAAAGTTAAACTGTCCTCCCAGATATTTTCTTCACCTTCCTTAAATACAAATATTCACTGACTGGTTCTAAATGTTCGTCATTAATTCGTACAATTTTCTGTTTGATAAGTTAATTTACTTTTAGATTCTCAGACCTACTTTCAAAGTTTTCCTTTTATTTTCAACCATCTGTTGTTGATTTTGTCGGCAGTAGAGGCAAATAGTAAAATTTCATAAACAATATGAATGTGGTTCAGATGTCTTACTTATACTTGCGCCATAGGGTGGTGGGGTTTCGGGTTCCGCTGGATAGGTCAGGAGTCCACTACACGCAACAAGCGGCTACACGGGTAGCAGGGGTTGTGTGGCGTGGGCTGGGCGGTTTTTTAGGTTAGATGGCCTTGGGCAAGTACAGAAAGGGCAACAGCCTCAACGGGTGCGGGGCAAAGTCAGGACATGCGGGGACCAAGCAGCAATCGGTATTGTAATTGTCAACTGTCGAAGCTGCGTTGGTAAAGTACCGGAACTTCAAGCGCTGATAGAAAGCACCGAAGCTGAAATCGTTATAGGTACAGAAAGCTGGCTTAAGCCAGAGATAAATTCTGCCGAAATTTTTACAAAGGTACAGACGGTGTTTAGAAAGGATAGATTGCATGCAACCGGTGGTGGAGTGTTCATCGCTGTTAGTAGTAGTTTATCCTGCAGTGAAGTAGAAGTGGATAGTTCCTGTGAATTATTATGGGTGGAGGTTACACTAAACAACCGAACTAGGTTAATAATTGGCTCCTTTTACCGACCTCCCGACTCAGCAGCATTAGTGGCAGAACAACTGAGAGAAAATTTGGAATACATTTCACATAAATTTTCTCAGCATGTTATAGTCTTAGGTGGAGATTTCAATTTACCAGATATAGACTGGGACACTCAGATGTTTAGGACGGGTGGTAGGGACAGAGCATCGAGTGACATTATACTGAGTGCACTATCCGAAAATTACCTCGAGCAATTAAACAGAGAACCGACTCGTGGAGATAACATATTGGACCTACTGATAACAAACAGACCCGAACTTTTCGATTCTGTATGTACAGAACAGGGAATCAGTGATCATAAGGCCGTTGCAGCATCCCTGAATATGGAAGTTAATAGGAATATAAAAAAAGGGAGGAAGGTTTATCTGTTTAGCAAGAGTAATAGAAGGCAGATTTCAGACTACCTAACAGGTCAAAACGAAAATTTCTGTTCCGACACTGACAATGTTGAGTGTTTATGGAAAAAGTTCAAGGCAATTGTAAAATGCGTTTTAGACAGGTACGTGCCGAGTAAAACTGTGAGGGACGGGAAAAACCCACCGTGGTACAACAACAAAGTTAGGAAACTACTGCGAAAGCAAAGAGAGCTCCACTCCAAGTTTAAACGCAACCAAAACCTCTCAGACAAACAGAAGCTAAACGATGTCAAAGTTAGCGTAAGGAGGGCTATGCGTGAAGCGTTCATTGAATTCGAAAGTAAAATTCTATGTACCGACTTGACAGAAAATCCTAGGAAGTTCTGGTCTTACGTTAAATCAGTAAGTGGCTCGAAACAGCATATCCAGACACTACGGGATGATGATGGCATTGAAACAGAGGATGACACGCGTAAAGCTGAAATACTAAACACCTTTTTCCAAAGCTGTTTCACAGAGGAAGACCGCACTGCAGTTCCTTCTCTAAATCCTCGCACAAACGAAAAAATGGCTGACATCGAAATAAGTGTCCAAGGAATAGAAAAGCAACTGGAATCACTCAATAGCGGAAAGTCCACTGGACCTGACGGGATACCAATTCGATTCTACACAGAGTACGCGAAAGAACTTGCCCCCCTTCTAACAGCCGTGTACCGCAAGTCTCTAGAGGAACGGAGGGTTCCAAATGATTGGAAAAGAGCACAGATAGTCCCAGTCTTCAAGAAGGGTCGTCGAGCAGATGCGCAAAACTATAGACCTATATCTCTTACGTCGATCTCTTGTAGAATTTTAGAACATGTTTTTTGCTCGCGTATCATGTCATTTCTGGAAACCCAGAATCTACTATGTAGGAATCAACATGGATTCCGGAAACAGCGATCGTGTGAGACCCAACTCGCCTTATTTGTTCATGAGACCCAGAAAATATTAGATACAGGCTCCCAGGTAGATGCTATTTTTCTTGACTTCCGGAAGGCGTTCGATACAGTTCCGCACTGTCGCCTGATAAGCAAAGTAAGAGCCTACGGAATATCAGACCACCTGTGTGGCTGGATTGAGGAGTTTTTGGCAAACAGAACACAGCATGTTGTTATCAATGGAGAGACGGCTACAGACGTTAAAGTAACCTCTGGCGTGCCACAGGGGAGTGTTATGGGACCATTGCTTTTCACAATATATATAAATGACTTAGTAGATAGTGTCGGAAGTTCCATGCGGCTTTTCGCGGATGATGCTGTAGTATACAGAGAAGTTGCTGCATTAGAAAATTGTAGCGAAACACAGGAAGATCTGCAGCGGATAGGCACTTGGTGCAGGGAGTGGCAACTGACCCTTAACATAGACAAATGTAATGTATTGCGAATACATAGCAAGAAGGATCCTTTATTGTATGATTATATGATAGCGGAACAAACACTGGTAGCAGTTACTTCTGTAAAATATCTGGGAGTATGCGTAGGGAACGATTTGAAGTGGAATGATCATATAAAACTAATTGTTGGTAAGGCGGGTACCAGGTTGAGATTCATTGGGAGAGTGCTTAGAAAATGTAGTCCATCAACAAAGGAGGTGGCTTACAAAAAACTCGTTCGACCTATACTTGAGTATTGCTCATCAGTGTGGGATCCGTACCAGGTCGGGTTGACGGAGGAGATAGAGAAGATCCAAAGAAGAGCGGCGCGTTTCGTCACTGGGTTATTTGGTAACCGTGATAGCGTTACGGAGATGTTTAATAAACTCAAGTGGCAGACTCTGCAAGAGAGGCGCTCTGCATCGCGGTGTAGCTTGCTCGCCAGGTTTCGAGAGGGTGCGTTTCTGGATGAGGTATCGAATATATTGCTTCCCCCTACTTATACTTCCCGAGGAGATCACGAATGTAAAATTAGAGAGATTAGAGCGCGCACGGAGGCTTTCAGACAGTCGTTCTTCCCGCGAACCATACGCGACTGGAACAGGAAAGGGAGGTAATGACAGTGGCACGTAAAGTGCCCTCCGCCACACACCATTGAGTGGCTTGCGGAGTATCAATGTAGATGTAGATGTAGATACAATCTCCCGTCACTTCTTGATACAACAATCTCTTGTTTAAGGTTGAAAAACAAAAATGTAGTGGGCGTCAGAATGGCTGGTGTGTTAGCCACGTATTAGTTCATTCATTCGGCGTGTAAGGTACAGCAGTCATAATGTTGTCCTTCTACGACCAACATCTCGGGACGCTGCCTGGTGACAAATGGCGCGGACTGGACTACCTCAGCACTTGGCTTCTTGAGGCGGACATTATCAGCATCATCCCATCAATCAGGCAGCAGCAGTGTGGAGTGACATAGTCAGCACGTCAATGAGTGCTGAGCCACGTCAGGCCCCCAGCAGGAGGCCAGAGCGCAGCAGCGATGGCCCCCTAGAAGTCAACCACGCCTACTGTCGCAGATGTGGAGCTCAGTGCAGCTAAAAATCTCCTGAATGCAGAGACTAGCCAGAGACCTCAGCGCAGGATAAAGCAACAGCGTCCCGCAGATGCAAGACTACAACAGTAGGCAGGTGGTGGATCAGCATCTAGTTAGGATAAGATGCTAACCATGGACATCTGGGTACATCTACATCTACATCTATACTCCGCGAGCCACCTTACGGTGTGTGGCGGAGGGTACTTATTGTACCACTATCTGATCCCCCCTTCCCTGTTCCATTCACGAATTGGGCGTGGGAAGAACGACTGCTTGTAAGTCTCCGTATTTGCTCTAATTTCTCGGATCTTTTCGTTGTGATCATTACGCGAGATATATGTGGGCGGTAGTAATATGTTGCCCATCTCTTCCCGGAATGTGCTCTCTCGTAATTTCGATAATAAACCTCTCCGTATTGCGTAACGCCTTTCTTGAAGTGTCCGCCACTGGAGCTTGTTCAGCATCTCCGTAACGCTCTCGCGCTGACTAAATGTCCCCATGACGAATCGCGCTGCTTTTCGCTGGATCATGTCTATCTCTTCTATTAATCCAACCTGGTAAGGGTCCCATACTGATGAGCAATACTCAAGAATCGGACGAACAAGCGTTTTGTAAGCTACTTCTTTCGTCGATGAGTCACATTTTCTTAGAATTCTTCCTATGAATCTCAACCTGGCGCCTGCTTTTCCCACTATTTGTTTTATGTGATCATTCCACTTCAGATCGCTCCGGATAGTAACTCCTAAGTATTTTACGGTCGTTACCGCTTCCAATGATTTACCACCTATGGCATAATCGTACTGGAATGGATTTCTGCCCCTATGTATGCGCATTATATTACATTTATCTACGTTTAGGGAAAGCTGCCAGCTGTCGCACCATGCATTAATCCTCTGCAGGTCCTCCTGGAGTACGTACGAGTCTTCTGATGTTGCTACTTTCTTGTAGACAACCGTGTCATCTGCAAATAGCCTCACGGAGCTACCGATGTTGTCAACTAAGTCATTTATGTATATTGTAAACAATAAAGGTCCTATCACGCTTCCCTGCGGTACTCCCGAAATTACCTCTACATCTGCAGATTTTGAACCGTTAAGAATGACATGTTGTGTTCTTTCTTCTAGGAAATCCTGAATCCAATCACAAACCTGGTCCGATATTCCGTAAGCTCGTATTTTTTTCACTAAACGTAAGTGCGGAACCGTATCAAATGCCTTCCTGAAGTCCAGGAATACGGCATCAATCTGCTCGCCAGTGTCTACGGCACTGTGAATTTCTTGGGCAAATAGGGCGAGCTGAGTTTCACATGATCTCTGTTTGCGGAATCCATGTTGGTTATGATGAAGGAGATTTGTATTATCTAAGAACGTCATAATACGAGAACACAAAACATGTTCCATTATTCTACAACAGATTGACGTAAGCGAAATAGGCCTATAATTATTCGCATCTGATTCATGACCCTTCTTGAAAATGGGAACTACCTGCGCTTTCTTCCAGTCGCTAGGTACTTTACGTTCTTCCAGCGATCTACGATAAATTGCTGATAGAAAGGGGGCAAGTTCTTTAGCATAATCACTGTAGAATCTTAAGGGTATCTCGTCTGGTCCGGATGCTTTTCCGCTACTAAGTGATAGCAGTTGTTTTTCAATTCCGATATCGTTTATTTCAATATTTTCCATTTTGGCGTCCGTGCGACGGCTGAAGTCAGGGACCGTGTTACGATTTTCCGCAGTGAAACAGTTTCGGAACACTGAATTCAGTATTTCTGCCTTTCTTCGGTCGTCCTCTGTTTCGGTGCCATCGTGGTCAACGAGTGACTGAATAGGGGATTTAGATCCGCTTACCGATTTTACATATGACCAAAACTTTTTAGGGTTCTTGTTAAGATTGTTTGCCAATGTTTTATGTTCGAATTCGTTGAATGCTTCTCTCATTGCTCTCTTTACGCTCTTTTTCGCTTCGTTCAGCTTTTCCTTATCAGCTATGATTCGACTACTCTTAAACCTATGATGAAGCTTTCTTTGTTTCCGTAGTACCTTTCGTACATGATTGTTATACCACGGTGGATCTTTCCCCTCGCTTTGGACCTTAGTCGGTACGAACTTATCTAAGGCGTACTGGACGATGTTTCTGAATTTTTTCCATTTTTGTTCCACATCCTCTTCCTCAGAAATGAACGTTTGATGGTGGTCACTCAGATATTCTGCGATTTGTGCCCTATCACTCTTGTTAAGCAAATATATTTTCCTTCCTTTCTTGGCATTTCTTATTACACTTGTAGTCATTGATGCAACCACTGACTTATGATCACTGATACCCTCTTCTACATTCACGGAGTCGAAAAGTTCCGGTCTATTTGTTGCTATGAGGTCTAAAACGTTAGCTTCACGAGTTGGTTCTCTAACTATCTGCTCGAAGTAATTCTCGGACAAGGCAGTCAGGATAATGTCACAAGAGTCTCTGTCCCTGGCTCCAGTTCTGATTGTGTGACTATCCCATTCTATACCTGGTAGATTGAAGTCTCCCCCTATTACAATAGTATGATCACGAAACTTCTTCACGACGTTCTGCAGGTTCTCTCTGAGGCGCTCAACTACTACGGTTGCTGATGCAGGTGGTCTATAGAAGCATCCGACTATCATATCTGACCCACCTTTGATACTTAACTTAACCCAGATTATTTCACATTCGCATTCGCTAATAACTTCACTGGATATTATTGAATTCTTTACTGCTATAAATACTCCTCCACCATTGGCGTTTATCCTATCCTTGCGGTATATATTCCATTCTGTGTCTAGGATTTCGTTACTGTTCACTTCCGGTTTTAACCAACTTTCCGTTCCTAATACTATATGCGCACCATTTCCTTCAATAAGAGATACTAATTCAGGAACCTTGCCCTGGATACTCCTGCAGTTTACCAATATTACGTTAACTTTTCCTGTTTTTGGTCTCTGAGGACGGACGTTCTTTATCAACGATGATAATGTCCTCTCTGGTAAGCCGTCAGGTGTTTTATCGTTTCGCCCAAGGGGGGGTCCCTCTAACCTAAAAAACCCCCGTGTGCACGCCACACGTACTCTGCTACCCTAGTAGCTGCTTCCGGTGTGTAGTGCACGCCTGACCTGTCTAGGGGGGCCCTACAGTTCTCCACCCAATAACGGAGGTCGATGAATTTGCAACCATTATAGTCGCAGAGTCGTCTGAGCCTCTGGTTTAGACCCTCCACACGGCTCCAAACCAGAGGACCGCGATCGACTCTGGGCACTATGCTGCAGATATTAAGCTCAGCTTGCACTCCGCTTGCGATGCTGGTTGTCTTCACCAAATCAGCCAGCCGCCGGAAGGAACCAAGGATGGCCTCAGAACCCAAGCGGCAGGCGTCATTCGTTCCGACATGTGCTACTATCTGCAGCCGGTCACACCCAGTGCGTTCAATAGCTGCCGGAAGGGCCTCCTCCACATTACGGACGAGACCCCCCGGCAAGCACACCGAGTGCACACTGGCATTCTTCCCCGACCTACCCGCTATTTTCCTGAGGGGCTCCATAACCCGCCTAACGTTGGAGCTCCCTATAACTAATAGGCCCGCCCTCTGTGACTGTCGGGACCTTGCCGGAGAATCGGCCACTGGCCCAACAGGCGAGGCATCCTGTGGTGGCTCGGAAACGATGTCATCACCACTAGGAAGCACCCCGTACCTGTTGGAAAGGGGTAAGGCAGCTGCCACGCGGCCAGATCCCACCTTCGCCTTTCGGCCAGGCACGCGCGAGCCCACCACTGTCCGCCATTCACCCTGGAGTGATGGCTGACCGGTAAGATGCTCACTGCCGGAAGACGCAGCGACATCAGGGGTTCCATGTGATTCCAAGGCCACCGAAGTAGGCGTAGGTCTCACCACAGTTGCCCCAACGCCACTACGAGCCGACGCCTGCGCCTCGAGCTCGATGAGCCTAACAGACAAAGCCTCCACCTGCCCCCGAAGAGTGGCCAATTCTCCTTGCGTCCGCTCACAACAACCACAGTCCCTACACATGACTATGTTTACCCTACTCTATACGGTGAAAAATTCCCAAGATAATCTTCTGATGAGCTACTCTGATAATCAAGAAACACTCACTGAAATACGAGACGCGAAAACTACGCTAGGTTTTCCCAGAAAAACTATTTAAAAGCTAAGCGCAGCAAATAAGTACAAAAACGCTTTATACAAACAGTACTCGCTGCTGCTGGTGCTCTCGCTCTGGCTGTCACAAGACAACTGCTGATTCAAGTGACTAGTGGCTAACGGCCGCGAAACAAACAAAAGACGGTTTTAGGGCGCTTTCTGTTCTAAACGATCAAGAAAACACTAAGAAATCTAACACGAAAACTACGTAAAGTTTTATCAAGAACTGTTAGTTACTATGCAGAGCAGATAAACACAAATAGAATCCCTTCCTTAGTGGAAGGTCGTAAACAAAATGCAAAATAAACGCTTTATACAAACAGTACTCGCTGCTGCTGGTGCTCTCGCTCTGGCTGCTGGTTGACTACCGCTCTGGCGGTAGTCAGCCAGCAGTGACCCTCCAGCTAGTTGATCCCCATCAGATCGATGATTATCGCGGAGTATCTCTCTGAGCAGGCTGCATCTGGTAACAGACAGAGCATTAAGGAAACGGGCATCATTTATGATGGCTCGTCCCACCCCTGTTTTGTCAGGACATCATTCTTCACGACATAGGCCATAGTGGCAAACTGTGACAGGCTAGTACATGTAGAAAGACAGGTCACCACTGCTACAGTCTGGCTCCCGTACTTTGCTGTGCCAGCAATATCCTTGCCCTGGCGGCAGCGTGGAGGCTGGATATGTGGCAAATAACCCCGTTCTGGTACCAGCGCAGGGCCCTGCGTTACGTCAGCTCGGCCTCTTTCTGGCTTCTTGAGTCAGGCAGTGGTCGCAGCTTTCCGCCATGGCTTTCATACGCCCAGTAAAAAGGCACTGGCGAACCACAAACAAACGCCTTTCTTCTTCTACTGATTTTGTATTTTTAACCGGTTTTCAGCTTATGAGGTCATAGTTGGATGGTCGACTTGATATTTCTCATCTAATGTCGTCATTAAAGGATATGTGTCTATCGATAACGTCTTTTTGTTTAAATATTTGGTTTCCTACACAGAAGTGTCTCTTGTTGACGCTAGCCAGTTGTTTTCAATGATTGCTCGTTGCGCTAAAAACCAGTTCGAAATAAAACAAATATATATATATGTCAAAAAAGGCAATCTGCTTGTGGCTCAAATATATTTCATTGGCACATGTTCCTTTTTCTATACGGCTTACCTCCTCTTGGTTGATGAGAGTAGTTTAGGTGATAGGATACCTCATTTTCCGATTCCCCTTTCAATTCTGAATTCCTCACATTCCTGAGTAAGTTACAGGAAGCAGTAGGATTGACGTATGAACTATTCGGTGCACTAGCATAAGTTTCGCCGGTGTTATGTGTCCCAGTGACCACTCAGACCGAATTTGTCGATAGATGTCAAAACTTTCCTTAAAACATGTGAAAGACCGAGTGGCAGTTCATATGAACTGCCGTGCTGCATACTTTAGTCTACGATTTAGAAATAATCCATTTTGGTACGTATACTTCGAGAGCTGGTTTGTTACTTTGTCTGACTGAATTCTAATGTTTCTTCAACGAGGCTAGTGACAGTTTTGGTGGTAATATTCTGTGTTACCCACCCCCATGAACCATGGACCTTGCCGTTGGTGGGGAGGCTTGCGTGCCTCAGCGATACAGATAGCCGTACCGTAGGTGCAACCACAACGGAGGGGTATCTGTTGAGAGGCCAGACAAACGTGTGGTTCCTGAAGAGGGGCAGCAGCCTTTTCAGTAGTTGCAAGGGCAACAGTCTGGATGATTGACTGATCTGGCCTTGTAACAATAACCAAAACGGCCTTTCTGTGCTGGTACTGCGAACGGCTGAAAGCAAGGGGAAACTACAGCCGTAATTTTTCCCGAGGGCATGCAGCTTTACTGTATGATTACATGATGATGGCGTCCTCTTGGGTAAAATATTCCGGAGGTAAAATAGTCCCCCATTCGGATCTCCGGGCGGGGACTACTCAAGAGGACGTCGTTATCAGGAGAAAGAAAACTGGCGTTCTACGAATCGGAGCGTGGAATGTCAGATCCCTTAATCGGGCAGGTAGGTTAGAAAATTTAAAAAGGGAAATGTATAGGTTGAAGTTAGATATAGTGGGAATTAGTGAAGTTCGGTGGCAGGAGGAACAAGACTTCTGGTCAGGTGACTACAGGGTTATAAACACAAAATCAAATAGGGGTAATGCAGGAGTAGGTTTAATAATGAATAGGAAAATAGGAATGCGGGTAAGCTACTACAAACAGCATAGTGAACGCATTATTGTGGCCAAGATAGATACGAAGCCCACACCTACTACAGTAGTACAAGTTTATATGCCAACTAGCTCTGCAGATGACGAAGAAATTGAAGAAATGTATGATGAAATAAAAGAAATTATTCAGATTGTGAAGGGAGACGAAAATTTAATAGTCATGGGTGACTGGAATTCGAGTGTAGGAAAAGGGAGAGAAGGAAACATAGTAGGTGAATATGGATTGGGGCTAAGAAATGAAAGAGGAAGCCGCCTGGTAGAATTTTGCACAGAGCACAACATAATCATAACTAACACTTGGTTTAAGAATCATGAAAGAAGGTTGTATACATGGAAGAACCCTGGAGATACTAAAAGGTATCAGATAGATTATATAATGGACGACAGAGATTTAGGAACCAGGTTTTAAATTGTAAGACATTTCCAGGGGCAGATGTGGACTCTGACCACAATCTATTGGTTATGACCTGTAGATTAAAACTGAAGAAACTGCAAAAAGGTGGGAATTTAAGGAAATGGGACCTGGATAAACTAAAAGAACCAGAGGTTGTACAGAGATTCAGGGAGAGCATAAGGGAGCAATTGACAGGAATGGGGGAAAGAAATACAGTAGAAGAAGAATGGGTAGCTTTGAGGGATGAAGTAGTGAAGGCAGCAGAGGATCAAGTAGGTAAAAAGACGAGGGCTAGTAGAAATCCTTGGGTAACAGAAGAAATATTGAATTTAATTGATGAAAGGAGAAAATATAAAAATGCAGTAAATGAAGCAGGCAAAAAGGAATACAAACGTCTCAAAAATGATATCGACAGGAAGTGCAAAATGGCTAAGCAGGGATGGCTAGAGGACAAATGTAAGGATGTAGAGGCTTATCTCACTAGGGGTAAGATAGATACTGCCTACAGGAAAATTAAAGAGACCTTTGGAGATAAGAGAACGACTTGTATGAATATCAAGAGCTCAGATGGAAACCCAGTTCTAAGCAAAGAAGGGAAAGCAGAAAGGTGGAAGGAGTATATAGAGGGTCTATACAAGGGCGATGTACTTGAGGACAATATTATGGAAATGGAAGAGGATGTAGATGAAGATGAAATGGGAGATATGATACTGCGTGAAGAGTTTGACAGAGCACTGAAAGACCTGAGTCGAAACAAGGCCCCCGGAGTAGACAATATTCCATTGGAACTACTGACTGCCTTGGGAGAGCCAGTCCTGACAAAACTCTACCATCTGGTGAGCAAGATGTATGAAACAGGCGAAATACCCTCAGACTTCAAGAAGAATATAATAATTCCAATCCCAAAGAAAGCAGGTGTTGACAGATGTGAATATTACCGAACTATCAGTTTAATAAGTCACAGCTGCAAAATACCAACACGAATTCTTTACAGACGAATGGAAAAACTAGTAGAAGCCAACCTCGGGGAAGATCAGTTTGGATTCCGTAGAAACACTGGAACACGTGAGGCAATACTGACCTTACGACTTATCTTAGAAGAAAGATTAAGGAAAGGCAAACCTACGTTTCTAGCATTTGTAGACTTAGAGAAAGCTTTTGACAATGTTGACTAGAATACTCTCTTTCAAATTCTAAAGGTGGCAGGGGTAAAATACAGGGAGCGAATGGCTATTTACAATTTGTACAGAAACCAGATGGCAGTTATAAGAGTCGAGGGACATGAAAGGGAAGCAGTGGTTGGGAAGGGAGTAAGACAGGGTTGTAGCCTCTCCCCGATGTTGTTCAATCTGTATATTGAGCAAGCAGTAAAGGAAACAAAAGAAAAATTCGGAGTAGGTATTAAAATTCATGGAGAAGAAATAAAAACTTTGAGGTTCGCCGATGACATTGTAATTCTGTCAGAGACAGCAAAGGACTTGGAGGAGCAGTTGAACGGAATGGACAGTGTCTTGAAAGGAGGATATAAGATGAACATCAACAAAAGCAAAACAAGGATAATGGAATGTAGTCGAATTAAGCCGAGGGAATTAGATTAGGAAATGAGACACTTAAAGTAGTAAAGGAGTTTTGCTATTTGGGGAGCAAAATAACTGATGATGGTCGAAGTAGAGAGGATATAAAATGTAGGCTGGCAATGGCAAGGAAAGCGTTTCTGAAGAAGAGAAATTTCTTAACATCCAGTATTGCTTTAAGTGTCAGGAAGTCATTTCTGAAAGTATTCGTATGGAGTGTAGCCATGTATGGAAGTGAAACATGGACGATAAATAGTTTGGACAAGAAGAGAATTGAAGCTTTCGAAATGTGGTGCTACAGAAGAATGCTGAAGATTAGATGGGTAGATCACATAACTAATGAGGAAGTATTGAATAGGATTGGGGAGAAGAGAAGTTTGTGGCACAACTTGACCAGAAGAAGAGATCGGTTGGTAGGACATGTTCTGAGGCATCAAGGGATCACCAATTTAGTATTGGAGGGCAGCGTGGAGGGTAAATATCGTAGAGGGAGACCAAGAGATGAATACACTAAGCAGATTCAGAAGGATGTAGGTTGCAGTAGGTACTGGGAGATGAAAAAGCTTGCACAGGATAGAGTAGCATGGAGAGCTGCATCACACCAGTATCAGAACTGAAGACCACAACAACAACAACAACATTCTGTGTTACAGAGAAAGGATGACAGGTCTATAGTTTTCGTTTTCATATCTCGTCAATTTTCTTTCTTTTGGTAGAACAATTACTGCATTTATCCATAATTTGAGAATTGTCTTCCGCCTTAAGTTCTTTAAACAATTTTGCAAATTCCTTTTGTATTACTTTGACTCCAGCTTTAATCATTTCTCTTCGAATACCAGTATCTCTGAACATCTGTCCTTTTTCGTTTTTCGAGTAGCTTCCTGATTATTAAACAGTTCATTTCGCGATTTTTTGGTAAAAAAAGTAATTACTTACGATTTTCTGATCTGCATTTCCTCACATCTGGTCTGGAGGTCCCACTACAACTTTTATCACCGCCAAATAATCACATCTTTGGGTTCTCGCCTTCCACACACGGTTCACCATGTTTGTCACTCTTTTTTGTGGTGGACTATTGTTCTTTTGTCACTCGATACAACTATTTCGTCGTACACTGTTATTCATAACGTAAATATTGCGACTCCATTACATGTTTCATTTCCTTTGGTATGTTTACCTATTTGTTGCCAACCTAACGAAGTATATGTTGGAGACTAACTTCTATTTATGATGTTTATACAGTGTGTGTGTGTATGTGTGTGTTGTGTGTGTGTGTGTGTGTGTGTGTGTGTGTGTGTGTTGTGTGTGTATGAGAGAGAGAGAGAGAGAGGGATAGAGCCCACGATTTTTTTCTTGGGGCGGGGGGGGGGGAGGGGGGGGAGGTGTACTAGCTGTTAGCGATTCGAACGTTATTCCATTATTTTATCTATTAGTGTAAATAATGAATTGCTTGGTGTGTGTACTTGGTCATTCAACAGGATTTCCCCTCTGCTTTGGTTTGACAAGCAATTCATTATTTTCACTAATAGATAAAATAATGGAGTAACGTTCGCAAAAAGTATTAATACAACAATACTGTTCAGTATAATGATACAGGCCATTATGTAAATCGACCTAATTCAGATATTGTGGGTGCTGCCTTTAGACTGTGTGTGACGCAAGAGAGAGTAGAAGTTTGAGTGCCTTTCTGATATGGCACAGTTGTTTACATGTACATATTTCCTTGTGTTTAATTCGCTTTAAAATACTACATGACGATACCACTCAATGTTTTTACTGATGAGAAGTACGATAGTAATGTTAGAAATATTTGGTAGATGGGAAAGTGAACAACCTATAATTAAATCTATTTCATTCTTGATTATGGTCATTTTAACGACAATTCTGCAACAAGTCATGAATATGAGTTTCATGGTCTGGTTTCCGACACTTGAAATATGTGGCGCTGGAGCGCTTTGGAGTCTTTCGTTAGTCGGGAGTCGGTTGAGAGACTCAAAGGCTTGGAGTCTCGATAGCGTTTGGACTGGAGTTCGACTTAGTGCTTTGATGGGTAGTGCAGCCGTGCCGTTTCTACGCTTAGAAAATTTATGGGTGATAGAATTTGAGCAACTCTGCGGACGAAGTCGTATTCTCAGTGCTTTCAAGTGCTGTGTTTCCTCTTGACAGAAGAACTTTAGTTTGGAGCGTTTGAAAATATATCTCATGATGAACTTACGAATAGCAGTGCAGCATAACTGGGAACTTCCACTGTACTATTTCGTAGGAATTTGGACATCAATATTGCTACTGGATTAGTAAATGAATCTAAAGCAGCCAACCAGTGGCCACAAAAGATGTTCTTTTCTCAATCTTTGACCATGGTTTTGACGGATGTAATCCTGACTTCTTCAAAAATGCATGTAACTAGAATTTCACATTGTAAGAACCCCGTATTATGAAGCGATCCGACATTTTTCCAAGGAAAACATGCTTCAGCGTGTATCATTGTATGCTTTATAATGAATGAATACTGAAAAATCCAGAAATAGAACCAATCATATTAAATATTAGGTTATGTTACGAGCTGCACACCAACTTAGGGGTTAGTTAAATTTACTGATGACTCTGCCAGAAACTCGTAGTTCGCTATTTTACTTAAACTGAACTCCACTCGCTACAATTCTTTAACTTCAGGCGCAACAGAGACGTTTTAATATTTTTAGGGCCATCGTATTGACTGAGTGAGTTTCACTGACAATGCAGTAGTCAACATTAAAACAACTTCATCGTTGTGTTGGCTGTGTTATTCAATTATTCATTCCATTTAATTTCTCAATATTACTTAGATTGGTTTATGAATATTTTATTTATTTGAATCATTCCCTGACTTTATTTATGTATGATAGGAGCTTACCCGTAAAAAACTTTCGGCTAAACAGCTGGTGTAGTTACTAGGGCAAAAGCGTACTGGTGTCCGGCCACCCTTCAGCCAAACTGTCTACGAGGTCGATCACTTACCCGAACCACCACCATTATTACTCTTAAATAATTGGTGGTAGGAACCACACACTCCAACTGTCATTTTCATTAATATGTATCTGGTACTACAGAAATATTCTGTGTAGTCCTGTGTTGTACTCCACTGCCTTACAGCTAACCACATATAGGTGGTCGAATATGGTTCTTTGAGATGCTCTTGGGAAGCAACCAAGAACATCTCTTAGAATCGTAGTCAACCGTTTATACATGGTTGAATTTCTATGTACAGAAAATCCATAGAACGCGGTAACTGAGAAGTTGAATGGAAGGGCATGTTAGTCACAAAAACTAGATTTTACAATAAAAGTAGTGTTAAAAAAAGTTTAAGTCGTATTAATAACTTGCGAAAATACGAGACTCGTATGAAACAAAGTCATGTGCCACAAACGACTGAAACTTTCACCAGCGTCATCAATATACAAGCACGGATTATGTCTGAACCAGTTTATGCTATAAAACATATTAGAACTGGTAAACGTTGGCGTGAATATCACTTGTCGCGTGTTAAATTTTAAATCACTCCGTATCTGTACTCCCAGATATGGTATTTAATGGTTGTGACCACTTCCAGAGAGTGTTCTACAATCCTTTAATCAAACAAAAACGAGTCTTTCAGCCACTTAGATATAATACGCTACATTTATTTATGTTGAGGATCAGCTGTCAATTCCTGTACCAAGCGTCGATATTCTGTAGATATATTTCAATTTTGCCACGATTTTCTGGCGTTGTTAGTTATGTATATAGAAGAAAATTATCTGTTACTGCAAGGGGTTGGTTGGGGGAATGGTAAGTTACTGGTACCAGAGTCCCTGTAAAATTTTAATTTTTGTGAATTAAAAAGTGATATACATCATACACATAAAATTTAAAAAATTTTTGTGAGAGTTCCAAAACTTACATTAAAAATCTGGTACACAGATTTTCTTATCTGACTATTGAGAATAACCTAAAACATTTTGAAAGTGATGACTAATGTAACCTTTGCGAAAATGTTTCTCATGTGATAGTACATGTTCTAAAAGATCAAGCAACGTCCTCAACAAATTATTTGACAAAATTTTGTTCAATTGTCTCTCAAACAGTAAAAATTACATTAGCTTATAAAAACCAACGTATTTTGTCATACTCTCCCCCTTCACAATGCCAAAACTTCTTAGGATTTTCTATCACATAGGTAGATAGTGTTTTACTTTCGAATTAGATGAACTTTTCACGGATGCCTCTCCTTACACTACTTTTGGCTTCGTTCAGTTTTTGGTTGTCTACGAGGATTCTGAAACTGTCAGATCGGCTTTCGAACACGGCTGTCTAATCATGGTGTGTCTTTCCCGTTACTTACAACCTGCACAGTGCATACAAGTCTAAGGCGTATTGTACTACACTCGTGAACTTGGTCCATAAGTACACAACATTATCAATCTCAGATATAAATGATTCATGTTGACCACTCAGCAAATCTGAAATCAGTTTCTTGATGCACTTGCTAATCTGTAGTTATTTTTCCATATCCGTCATTAGGCCTCAAGTTGAATAAGTATGTGATAAGAACTGGTGACAAGCAAGTTTTTTAAAATATTTTCATAAAAACTGCCGTCAGTAGCGAGGGTCAATGTTTAATTGTGTTAACTGGATACTATATTGTGTTGCATATTGTTTATTGACTTGATTTCACTACCTAATTATAATAACATTTATTTTGTTACTCACACAATATGTTGCACAAAATTGACACTTATGTAGGTATCTAAATGTATTTACTTGTTATGTGGTTACTTGTTATATACATTCTATATACCTGAGTTAGAGGGCTCAATGAAGATAGGGCAAAAGAGAAATGGAAGAGAATGAAACAAAGCCTTAAGGAATCTTCAGAAGAAGTTGTAGGGGTGGTAAAGCTCGAAAAAATAAGGACAATATTATAGTTCTACAGTTCATAAACTCTATAGTTCATAAACCGAAGGGAGTGTTTGGAAGGTGACAAGAATATGTGGAAACCAAATGATATTGCAAAATTGTTAAGGCTTTCGTGCCCACTTGTTGACAAACTGCCTATTGGCTTCTGTCTCGGGTTCTTCGGCCGACGTTCATCTAATGATTTTTCTGACGTTTCGCCAGCACGAGTGGCTGGCATTGTCAAAGCTTCACCCTCCATTGCCGGTGGTGAACTGGAGCCGAGCTCGCGGTCGCAGACTATATGTACCTGGCGCGCCAACGTCCGAGGGTTTCTCCGCGGTCATATCCGGTGAGGTTCTCCTCTTGCTACCTGCGACGGTCGTAGAAATCGCCATTCCACGTGAAATAGTTCGTGGTGAGACATGCATGGAAGAGCTTTCTGATGTCTTGTGGGACAACGAACAGCTGAAAGGAGTCGCCATGGGTAGTCCTCTCAGTCCAGTGGTGGCCAACTTCTTCACGGAACAATTCGAAGCACAGGCACTGGACTCGGCGATTTGCAAACCTAAGGTGTGGTACAGGTACGTCGATGACACTTTCGTGGCGTGGAGCCATGGTGAAGAACAGCTCGGTGACTTCCTAAGACACTTGAACAGCCTCCATGCCAACATAACATTTACCATGGAAGTAGAAAAGGACAAGAAATTGCCATTTCTAGATGTGCTGGTCACAAGGGACGGCGAAAACCTGGGACACAGAGTGTATCGAAAACCGACACACACGGACCGATACCTGCACAAACTGTCAAACCACCAGCCGAGCCAGAAAAGAGGCATGATAAGTACGCTCGTAACGAGAGCAGGACGAATATGTGAGCCGCAACACCTCAAACGAGAAATGCAACACCTGGAAACTGTTCTGAGGAGCAATGGGTACTCCACAAATTATATTAGAAGTGTAACAGAGCCAAACACTCGGCGAAGTAAGGAACCAGAAAAAGAAATGTCGGGTACGGCCTTTCTGCCGTTCATTCCCAGAGTGACGGACAGAATCGGCCGTATATTGCGCAAACATGGCGTAAAGACGATTTTCAAACCGACAAGGAAGATCAAAGAGTGTCTTAGATCAGCGAAGGAGAAAAGAGACCCACTTGCAATGCCGGGAATATACCGTATACCGTGCACATGCGGAAAAGTCTATGTCGGAATGACTGGACGATCAATTAACACCAGGATCAAAGAGCACAAGCGACATTGCAGGTTGGGACAGGTGGAGAAATCGGCCGTGGCAGAGCACGCACTGAATGAGACCGACCACGTAATAAAATTCGCCGACACCGAAGTTCTGGCTGTAGAGAAGCACTATCACACGCTCTTGTTCAGAGAAGCTCTAGAAATACAAAAACACGCGAACAGTTTGAACAAGAAAGAGGAAAGCCTTAAGGTAAACGGATCCTGGCTTCCCGTACTGCAGCGAACGACCGTCGCAGGTAGCAAGAGGAGAACCGCACCGGAAATGACCGCGGAGAAGCCCTCGGACGTTGGCGCGCCAGGTACATATAGTCCGCGACCGCGAGCTCGGCTCCAGTTCACCACCGGCAATGGAGGGTGAAGCTTTGACAATGCCAGCCACTCGTGCTGGCGAAACGTCAGAAAAATCATTAGATGAACGTCGGCCGAAGAACCCGAGACAGAAGCCAATAGGCAGTTTGTCAAATGATATTGAATTAGAAGAAGAGACGAGAGTTATATTAAATGAAGTTGTATCTTGCAAGTAGAAACAGTAAATGCTTGAAGAGAGATGAAGAATCCCAAAGCAAGTGGAACTGACGGATAATTAACAGGGTTGTGTAAGAGCGTTGAGAGTAATGGTGTGAAAGAGCTAATTTATCTAATAAGGAATATGAGAAATGTGACCGGCCAGATGATTTTCTCTCGGCACTAATGATCCAGTTGAGAAGAAAAGCAATGCCAAGAACTGTGGGGATTTTAGAACCATAATTGTGGTTCATCATGCTGTAAAGGTTCTACTACGAATGATAAATAAAAGACTTCGTGCAGGACTGGACAAACGTACTGCAGAGGAACAGTATGGATTTAGAAGAGGGAAAGGTATAAGTGATGCAGTTGGACTGCTGAGAATTATGGGTGATAGATACATTGAAAGTGGAAGGGAAATATATACTATTTCGTTGACTTAGAGAAAGCCTGAATAAATTAACAGCCGAATAAATTAACGGACATTCTAAGGAAGAATTGTGTCGACTGGAGAGGCAGAAGGCTGATTAAGAACCTATACCTACAACAGAAAACATGAGTACGGATCAGGAATGAGATGACAGAGGAAAGCAGAATTGAAAGGAGAGTGTAAGTAGGTGGACATCTCTTCCCATTACTATTTAACATATATTTGGATCATATTATTCAGAAATGTTTGAAACGAAAAGGAGAAGTGAGGGTTGGTGGTAGGTGGAAAGAATGTCTTCGATTTGTGGATGATATGGTGGTATTGGTAAAGAGCGAAAAATAAACTATGCCTGGAATGTTAAAAGAATTAAATAAGACCTGTGATGAATTCGGAATGAGAATTAATAACAAAAAAACAAAATGTATGGTGGTAAGTGCGAGAAAAGTAAGAACAACTATAAAGCTAGGATGGGAAGGTGTAGAACAAATTAGTGATTTCAGAAACCTGCGAAGTATAATTATGTACAACATGATATGTGATAAGGAGGTGAAAATAAAGATAGTGACTACCAAAAAGGCATTTAATAAGAAATGGAGGCTTCTATGTAGTTGCATGGACGGGGATTTGAGGAAGAGACTGGCGAAGTGCTTTATATGTAGCATGGCATATAATGAGCTGAGAAATGGACACTCAGGTAAGAGGAAGAAAGAAGAATACAAGCATTTGATATGTGAATCTGAAAGAGGATACAAGGGATAAAATGGGTAGACAAAGTGAGAAATGAGGAGGTGCTGGGACTAGTGGAGGAAGAGAGCGGAATTTTATAGGTAATCAGAAAGAGGAAAGGCAATTGTCTTAGACGTTCGCTGACACGAGATTGTTTACTGATGGATGCCGTGGAGAGAACAGTTAATGGCAGAAGAAGAAGAGGACGCAGGAGATAATAGGCGGTGGATTGCATGAGGATGGGAAAACATTCTAATAAAACGAAAAGGAGAAGTGAGGGTTGGTGGTAGGTGGAAAGAATGTCTTCGATTTGTGGATGATATGGTGGTATTGGTAAAGAGCGAAAAATAAACTATGCCTGGAATGTTAAAAGAATGACAGTTCACGGAAAGTTACATGTGAATATCTTCCCTAGGGCATAACACTGATGAAGGTATATACCTGACAAAACCCATATCATGTATACAATAGATATGTGATAAACAAAAAATAATGTTTCTGACTATGAGCTATCTAGAATACAAGGTACATCTTGTAGATATTCAAACATGGACTTAAAAGTAGCTTAGTTAACTTGTGTTGTGAATAATGATTTTCTCATTTCGGGGCGGACGATATTTGAGCCTTGATTAAATAGATATCCCGTTTTGTGTGTTTCAACTTGCGGGGTTTAGACTAAGACTTAAGTACTCGGTCGGTTTGAAGAATGCTGCCCTTGTCTTCCTTTCCTTTTAATAACGAGCTGACTCTATTATGATATAACCCCTAAATATTTTCAAATGACAGACCAGCGACACGAAGGTGATCAGAAGACGATAATAAAGTACAATGAGGTGACGAAAGTCACGGGATAGTGATATGAACACACACTGACAGTGTTTGTACCGCGTACACGAGTTGTAAAATGGTTAAGCACTGGTGGAGCTATCACTTGTACTCATGTGATTCATGTCAATACGCTTCCCTCCTGATTACGGCTGCACGAGGGGAATTATCAGATTTTCAACGCAAAATGGTGGTTCAAGCTAGATCCATGGAACATTCCATTTAGGAAATCGTTAGGGCATTCAGTATTTCGAGATGCACGGTGTCAAGAGTGTGGTGAGAGTACCAAATTTCAGACATTACCTGTCACAACTACAACACGGTGGCCGATTACCTTCACCTAACGATGGAGAGCAGCGGCGTTCCCGTAGAGTCGGCGGTGCCAACAGACGAGTAACACTGAGTGAAACAACCGCTGAAATCAATATAGGACGTACGACGAACGTAACCGTTAGCACAGTGCTGCGAAATTTGACATTAATGAGTTACGGCAGCAGACAACCAACGCGAGTGCCTTGACTAACAGCACTACATCGATTGCAGCGGCTCTCCTGGTCTCGTGACAATATCGATTGTACCCTATACGACTGAGAAACAGTGTCCAGGTCAGATCAACCCCGTTTTCAGTTGGTAAGTGCTGATGGTAGGATTCGAGTGTAGCGTAGATCCCACAAAGCCATGAATCCTAGTTGTCAGCAAGGCACTGTGAAAACTGGTAGTGGCTCTGCAGTGGTGTGGGCTGTGTTTACATGGAATGGATGGAGTCCCCCGGTCCAATGGTTATGCTCGGTTATTGGGAGACCATATTGTTGTGACTGACAATTCGCAATTTTTCACAAACACAACTTTTATTGATGCAAGTTCACAAGGTTGATGACTGAACATACAAACAAAAGATAACAATAACGAAAAACGTCTCCGAATTTAGGCAAAAAAAAAAAGTTCACTTCTTATTTTCCACAAAGGTTCGTGGTAACACACCCACTAGTAACAGTCCAATTTCGAGACGAAGACGTAATCTTCGACGGTTGCAGTACATGAGGTCGGCATCTGGCTTAAACTGAACTTCAGGGCTGGTTCCAGCCCCTAAATAGCTGTCTCCAGGCAATCAGACTTCGGCGTAGTGATACTTCCTTCAGACCGTGGCTCAAGCTCCCCCTGCAGGAAGTAGTGCTCGGAATATCTGTTTCCATTATCTTGTGTGTAAATAGCCGGTGTTTACCATGGTGCTTTTGGGTACGTCTTAGGGTGTAGACAACCTCGTCCTCTGTGGTGTTATATTGGTAGCCGGCCCTCACGGGCTGTCTTGGCTCCGATATAACACGTATCTTCCCAAACAATGATAGAATTTCTGTGGATGACAATGAGCCATTTCATCGGGCCACAATTTTCCGCGATTGGTTTCAAGAACATTCTGGACGATTAGAGCGAATCATCTGGCCAGCCACATCACCCAACATGAATTCCATCGAACATTTGTGAGACGTAATCGAGAGGTCATTTCATACAAAAAAACGTTGGACCAGCACCATTTTCGCAATTGTGGGCGGCTATGGAGGCAGCATGACTCAAACTTTCTGCATGTGGCTTCCAACGACTTGTTCTGTCCGTGTCACATCGAGTAACTGCTCCACGATGGGCAGGAGGAGATCCGACGCGATATTAGGAGGTATCCCATGTCATTTGTCAACTCAGTGTACAGTTACCTAACATATGTCCTGTTCTAGAGGCTTGAGATTCGGAACTGTCGTGAACCGAAAGCGTTCACTGTATTTCTGTTCGAAATCAGTTAGTCGATCATAGAAACAGCTGTAAAATACCGAGGCTAAAAAATTTTGATTGTAGTATTATGATCACATTTGCACGTCTTTTATGCTTTTCGCATTTTCTTTAAGTCCTTTGTTTACCGTAACGACACACTAAATGTATGTAAACGTGTGAGCCATACATGCAGCAGTCTTCAAAATAACTTCGAAACTAAATCAATCAACAGTCAGATATACGGTATATCGCGTTTACTTTCACTTGTAGACAAATAAAAACCATCGATAAGTCAAGACTAATCATTGTGCAGCTCTGATCACAAATTTGGTCAGGTTTAAACATTGCATTTTTATTTTTTTTGTTACATGATTTACTCTTCAGCGAATCCCAGATCTTAAGATGTTTACATTACTGCATAGTGATTATTGCTGCTTCATGTCTCCCATCCATAACACTCCAATAAAATTATAAAATTTCTATCCCGTCTGGTCACAAAAAGTACAGACGGAAGCACAGCACTGTGGCATATCTTAAATTACGAAAATACACAACGTTTTCTGCGTCACAGATGAAACAGGAGTTTCCCGCATTGAGTAAACTTCCCATGACGTCACTTTAACCGATCGCGAACAGTAGACGGCGACAAATTGCACGGAAAAGCATAATCACTATACTTTCTCTATATGATGGCACAAAAGCATTCCTAGGCTAGAGAAACAGCTGGAAGAGTTCAAAGCGAATAAGTCGCCAGATCCTAATGGAATCCAAATTCGGGTTTACAAAGAGTTCTATACAGCCCCTTACTTACACTATGAGTGCAAAATTATCCAGACACCCCCAAAAACATACGTTTTTCAAATTAGGTGCCTTGTGCTTCCACCTAGGGCCAGGTACTCCATATCAGCGACCTCAGTAGTCACTAGACATCGTGAGAGAGCAAAATGGGGCGCTGCGCGGAACTCGCGGATTTCGAACGTGGTCAGGTGATTGGGTGTCACTTGTGCCATACGTCTGTACGCGAGATTTCCACACTCCTAAACATCCCTAGGTCCACTGTTTCCGATGTGATAGTCAAGTGGTAATGTGAAGGGACACGTACAGCACAAAAGCGTACAGGCCGACCTCGTCTGTTGACTGACAGAGACTGACAACAGCTGAAGTGGATCGTAACGTGTAATAGGCAGACATCTATCCTGGCAACTACACAGGAATTCCAAACTGCATCAGGATCCATTGCAAGTACTATGACAGTTAGGCGGGAGTTGAGAAAACTTGGATTTCATGGTCGAGCGGCTGCTCATAAGCCACACAACACGCCGGTAAATACCAAACGACGCCTCGCTTGGTGCAAGGAGCGTAAATATTGGACGATTGAAAAGTGGAAAAACGTTGTGTGGAGTGACGAATCACGTGAATTCTATGGAAGAACGCGTTTGGGATGTTTTGGAACGCCGACTTTACGCCAGGCCTCACCGACCGACGTCGATACCTTTCCTCAGTGCAGCACTCCGTGAAGAATGGGCTGCCATTCCCCAAGAAACCTTCCAGCATCTTATTGAACGTTTTCCTGAGAGAGTGGAAGCTGTCATCAAAGCTAAGGGTGGGCCAACACCATATTGAATTCCAGCACTACCGATGAAGGACGCCACGAACTTGTAAGTCTTTTCAGCCAGGTGTCCGCATACTTTTGATCTCATAGTGTAGCTTGCATTTGTGGAGAATCTCTCGCCCAGCGACAGGAAAAATCCCAGGTGACTCCAGTATATAATAAGGGTAAAATTACGGTCCCGCAAAATTGGAGACGAATATCAGCAACTTCGGTTTGCCTCAGAATCCCTGAACATATTCTCGGTTGAAATATAAGTAATTTCCTTGAGAGGGAAAAGAGTCTTTCCACAAATCAGTACGGTTTTAGAAAGCAACGCTCCTGCGAAACTCAGCTTGCCCTTTTCTCATACGATATCCTGCGAACCATGGACCAAGGACAACAGGTACATTCCATATTCCTAGATTTTCGCAAAGCATCTGACGCGGTGGCACGCTGGAACCGGTTCCCAGGTACAAGAGTGGCTCGAAGACTTCTTCAGCAACGGAACCCAGTACGTTGTCCTCGGCGCCAAAATTTCATCAGGGACAAGGACATCGTCAGGAATGCCCCAGAGAAATGTGGTAGGACTGCTCTAATATTCTATGTACGGAAATCCTCTGGCCGACAGGATGAGCAGCAATCTGCCGTTGTTTGCTGATGATGCTGTGGCGTACGGAAAGGTATCGGCCTTGAATGACAGTGGAGGATACAAGATGACTTAGACTAAATTTCTAGTTGATGTGAGAATAGCAGCTATTTCTAAATGTGGAAAAATGTAAGTTCATACAGATGAGTAGGAAAAGCAAACCCATAATGTTCGAATACTGCATTAACAGTGTGCTGCGTCACGTTGATTAAATATACCTAGTATACCGTTGCAAATCAGTATGAAATGGAATGAACCTGTAACAATTGTAGGAGAAAAGTCGAATGGTCGATTTCGATTTACTGAGAAAATTTTAGGGAAGTGTGCTTAATCTGTAAAGGAGACGGCATGTAGGACACCAGTCCGACCCATTGTTGAGTACTGTTCGAGTGTTTGGGATTCGCACCAGGTCGGATAAAAGGTAGATATCGAAGCAATTCAGAGGCGGGCTTTTAGATTTCTTACGAGTAGAATCGAACAACATGCAAATATTACGGAGATGCTTCGGGATTTATCATTGGAGGGAAGCTCTACTGAGGAAATTTAGAGAACAGGCATTTGGGCTTGACTGCAGAACGATTATACTGCCCCCAACGTAAGGACCACTAAGATAAGATTAGAGAGACTAGGTGTTTGTATGGAGAATATAGACAGTCGTTTTTTCCTCACTCTGTTTGCGAGGGGAATAGGAAATTAAATGACTAGTAATGGTAGAGATTACCTTCCGCCACGCACCATCGGTGGCTCTTGGAATACGTAGACGTAAGTGTAGAAGCTTTATTTTGCACTCGCAGCTAATACTATCTCTGGAGAGCTGCAGAAACAAAACTGTTCCATCTAGGGACATGTTAGCTTCATCGTGCCACAGGCAAAGTTTTCTTTAGTACTTACATGCGTTCCCGCGCTAAAATCTCGACCCTTCCTATTGCTTTCGACCTCAGCATGCAATCGGGCGTATGTAGATGGGAGTCACAGCGTTAATCTCTGGGGCCCAGCTGTGGCCGGCCATTGGGAGTCGCTGTGGTGACGTGTCACACAGAATGGCGAACTGGGCTATTGTGTGCTTGCGGCCCATCCTGTCTGCCCTCTCCGCTGTGTTCTGGAGCCGCCTGTCCAGGGCCTGATAGCCAGCTCACAGCGGACAAGCCAGTGCATCTGAATGTGGACGCGAGGACAGGTGCCTCTGGCCAAGTGTAATTAAAGGCTGCAACAATGAAATAATTTAAAAAATTGAAAGTTAATTGGTTTGGTAATCGATCATATCTGTTATGTATAACCATTGATGTTTCTCAACGAAAAAGATCCCATCATATAGCTAACTTTTATCTCTATCAGTCATTTCTATTTTCCAGAAATTTTTTTTTGTTATTGTAAATTATTTGAAGCGGTTTTCAAAGTTAGCTCACTAGTGTATTTTCGAGTAGTAATTATTTACAAATTATAAATATATTTGCAGTCTGAAGCGACGAATGAAAATTTGTACCAGGGTCAGGATTAGGACTCGAGTTTCCTGCTGACTAAGCAAATTCGCTAACCACTACATAAGCCTGGCACTGTGACTTTGTACAATCGCACCGACTACCCTAGCAAGCCTCTCACCTTAATCCAAATTCCCATTCATACCTCACCTCTCTTACGTTTCACAGGGTGGCATAGTGGTTAGCGCATTAGCCTCGTGAGCAGGAGACCCGGTTTAGAATCCTGGCCTCGGTACAAATTTTCATTCGTCGCTTCAGTCTACATATATACGTAGACGCTTGAGACTTGAAAAGGTCTCTGGAACGAAATAATTTTATTCCAAATTTGATGTGATAAAATCTGATATCCGCTCGTCAACCATCTTCACAGGGTATTAAAAAAAGTATTCCATATTTTGAGACGCGGTAGTGTGGACAGAAAGAAGATGAGAATCAGCAATAAACTGGGGCTCTGAAATGCACACCGTACCTAAAGAGCTGTAGCACATTCTTATGTTCACTACTCTAAAATATGTCTCCTCTACTGCAAGCTCTTTGCTACAACGAACGGTCTACGGAATGGGTAAACAAATGACACATTCCTCAGTTATTTGTCTATGGATGGAGCAAACAGTAGACATCTTTCAGTGTGGTTGCTGTAAACCGTAGTTCTGTACAAGTGCAGCGCATACATTAGTTCTAATGGAAGCAGTTTGCGTTTCCATAAGTTTGTGAAACGCTTTTATGCTGTAGTTTTATCTCCGCTCTTACCAGCATAACTGAGCTCTATTGTTCCATACACGAAATGGCAGACATTACCTTCTGTTACAGTCTCGTAAATTAAAGTAAATGTCGAGCCGAGCCCGTATCCTTTACGCTGAAAAACATCCAGAACGTAGGGCAACATCTGCATAATTATTGAGCCGTCTTTTCCAGCAACTAAAATTGTTCTGGTTCCGTTAGAACTAACGCTTGTGCTGCACTTCCCCATAACTGTGAATACGGTTTACAGTAACTGTAATAGATATTAACTGGATATTTTACCCATGGTCAAATAAAAATTATTACTATCATTATTTTATTTTATTGGCTTATAGAATACCAACTTTTCATCATCACAATTTAAATTTGTTGATAAATATACACAAAGCAAGGTAATATTGGTTCTATATCTTCCGATGGAGATTGTGGTACTTATATTACGAAGACACAGCTGAAGCTAATCAGTTAGTTGTAAATTCATTTCTTTAGTTACTTTCAATGGTCACAATTCCTTTTAAACTTTTATGTCTTCTTTAGGTACAACTCTGGATGTCGCGTTGTAGGTCCTGCTGGTTGTGCCTGCGAGAACTGGGATCGTGCAAAGTGGCTGGCAGTGGCCAAGTCTTGAGAGCTCCTTTAAAGAGTTGACTTTGCCTTTCTCATAACTTTTACACTGAAATAAGATATGATGTATATAACCAGTTGTTTCTCCTTATACTGTATGGTGTCTCCAATGCGCTGATTCTATGTAAATCAACGGGGGGAAGAGCCATGATGCAGACGCATTCTCACATCAGATGTTATAATTTTCCTTGAATGTTAAGACTTCGCAAGCCTGATGGCTTAGTGTGACTGTATATGTATATAGCTTTTACCGCTTGTCTATTCTCCGTGACACAAGAGAAGCGCTTGTTCTTCTATTGTTAGGATGTATTCTGTATATAGGACTGTTCATAGGTGCTAATCGCATCTCTCGCTAGTTGATCGGTTTTACCATTGTATAGAATACCAGAATGTGATTTTACCTTTTCAAATTCTATAATTTTACCAGTTTTCTTAGCTTGGTAATAATGATCCATTACGTCTAGAGTGTATTTACTCGTTCTTTTGTCCCAGCTCCTGTAACTAATTGCTTTTAGAACACTTTGAGAACGGTGATTATTGCTGCCCTGGGTATTTTGAGAGATTTTGCGCATTTGATTGCCTCTATAATAGCGAAATTTTCAGCTAGAAGTGTGGAAGCGTCGCCTGGTAGTTTAAACCTATTTCTTCTGCAGATTCTGAACAGAAAAAAGCACATATGGTATGATTTTACGTCCTCATTTTTGAGCCATTGGTACAGAGTTTGCGTTTTCATAAGTTTGTGAAACACTTTTAAGCTGTAGTTTTATCTCCGCTCTTACCAGCATAACATAATTGTTCCATACACGAAATGGCAGCCATTACCCTCTGTTATAGTCTCTGCTCATTTTCCTGCCAGGTATGATTTGGATGAAAAGTGTCCATATCCTTTTCCTTTGCGGGAACAGTTGATGTATCTCGCAGGGATATTGTGATAAGAGCTGTAGTTGTCACGTAGGAACACTGGGAGAACCTCACATCGATGTATTTTATTTTGTAGATATTTCCAGTGTACGTACTGATTGTAGATATAAAACTGCTGTTTCCTCACAGTTTTGTTATGCCCGTTTTGAGAGAGCATTTCGCGCTTCTTTATCGGTGGATGTTTAGTGTCTGCCATTCGCTATAAGATATAACGATCACACAGCATTGTTCTGCGAATATGTAAAGGCATTTCTGATGCTTACAGGAGACGGGTATTAGTGGGAGAAGAATGCACAGCTCCGAGGCACATGCGTAAGTTTCTATATTGCAGTTTATCCAACAGTGCTAGATACTCGGTCGCAGCATTATGACAGACTGCGCATCCGTAGTCTATACGGGAACGTATCAACGTGCAGTATAGAGTGAGCTGAGTGTTGGGGAGAGCCGCCCCACCATACTCTTCTCACCGATCTGTAGGATTCAATGCCTTTTCGCACGTACTGACGACCTTTTGAATATGAGGAACTCAAGTCATTCTGGAATCGTAGAGAACAACAAGTAACCTAGCCTGAGATTTTAGTGGTATTGAATGATCGGAGAGTCACACTGTTGAAGAATCTTGGAATAGTTTCGTTTGTGAAATGAACAAGTACCGATTTTTCTAGCCAAATATGTAACCCACAACTACATAATGTTTGATCCAGCGTGTCACACACTGGCTGATCCATCCCATTGGTCGAAGCACATAAACAAATATCATTTGGGTACTGGAGTATTTTAACTGGAGAAGAGATAATTCTCTCCTGCTCGATAGTATATAGTGCAAGGAGTAGGGGGCTGAGGGTAGCTGCTTGTGGAAGACCTGTTGTAAGACGACGTGGTTCAGTTAATTTATTTCAGAAGCGAACCCATATTTGTCCTCCGGCGAGGAAGCTGATGATTCCACAACTCATTTGTGGCAGTATTGCAATGGTTTCCACTTCCTTAGCAACACAAGTATATGAACATTTTCATCGTTCCAGCTATTATCGCTCTTACATTCTCTTCTCTTGTTGTTGGGTTATAAATGCCTGAGGTTAAGATATTTAAATTACCTATTCTTCTCTTGCCTTTTTTAATGCATACCGATTGTATGACAGTATCTGATTTCATTCCAACCACCATTCCACACGATGTTTTACCAGGGGCTTTGGCGGTTTGGCCGTACAGGAAGATAGAACAAGAGGTCTATATGACATTGCCAGCTCTATGTGGTTTCAGTATAGGTACCACTACTTGAATTGTCCAGCCTTCTATTAGGGTCTCGTTCATTCATATTTGGTTAAATATCTGTAAGAGTTCTCTGAGTGCCGCGTCTGGGAGATTTTCTATCATCCGATAATTTACATCGTCCGTACCGGGTGTGGAAGTCACCCCCATTCTAGTGTCCTTCACCAGTTCTTCGTACGAAAACCGTACCACAAGCGGATATGGAATGAAATTTTCTACACTTGGTTTTTTTAAGGAATTTACTGTACGTAAGTTTGCGCTGTGCTACGGCTCTAGAGCATTCTGGTGTCCACCAAACTGGGTTCCGTTCCTTTAGAACGACTAATTTCTCTTGTCTTGGAATAGAAGTCGTTGCAGCGTCTTCAATAATTGAAATGAACTGCTAGTAGACATCTTTTGTAGCTAACAAATTATTGAAAGACTGAAACTTCGCCTGGACTGGGGCAGTGTACTTCGGCCGGTCAGCGTTTATATAGATAAGTTCTGCTGTATTTATAGGTAAGTCTATTGCGAATTCCAGAGGGAGATGATCCGAGTAAAAAGGATCTCGTTCCACTGGTCACTCCGCTGTACTGTTAAAGTCAAGAGAGCACAATGTCAAATCAGCGTCCGACGGTCGTCTGTTTGGTTTATGTGACACGGTAAGAGAGGCATTGTTTAGAAGAACTAAATTGAGAGTTTCGAGAAATGCGACTAATTCCCTGCCATCCGTGTCGGCTATGTCGCAACCCCATAGTGAGTGTTGGGCGTTCAAGTCTGTACAAAAGAGAAATGTCGTTTGGAACTGAGCAATAATCTGATCCAAAGAAAGATTTAGTATTTTACCCATAGGTGATTTGTAAATGTGAAAATGGTTAAGCGCCGTTATGAGAATAAATTACAGCAGCCACTGCCTGGCAGTCTGTTGCTCTCATACTGGTGTCCATTTTTTTGAACTTAACTGTGTCTGAGATGAAATCGAAACCCTTACCTACCGACAGGTATTGTTGGTATACATCGATGGGGACAGCTGAAAACGTGTGCCCCGAGCGGGACTCGAACTGGGGATCTCCTGCTTACATCGTAGACGCTCTATCCACTTGAGCCACCGAGGGCACAGAGGACTGTGCGACTGCAGGGACATTACGGATATGAGCCTCCATATTTTTCTGCCGAATAACATCGAGGAACCGTAATCTATTTGCGAATTGCCCACTTTTGGTTACAGTTTTATATCTGTTTCTACTAATAACTGAGATACTAACAATATCACGTGGCAGGCTGCTGCAGTTTGTAAACAACATTTTTCCATCAGCCATCGGACATAACTCTCCAACATAACCGTTTTGTTACTCCACAAAGATGACATAGGCAACCATGTCTTTTGGTTGATATGAAGTATCTTTACTAGAGTATTTTCTGTTGTTAATAAAGGTGTTACTTCCTGTAGGAGGAAACGCTGTGGTCACTGAATTCTCCACGTTTCCACGTCTAACAGACTTTTGGGAAGTAGGCTGCCCATTACCGTTTCTATCTCCTGGATTTACCCTCATGGTATTGTCTGCTCCTACAGCTTGCACAGTGTATGCGACATTATCAACATCTACCATATCTGCATCCCATTCAACATTACTGCCGCGCTTTTCACTTACCGTTGCCTTTTTCGATGCATTTGCTTCCGGAAAATTGGAAATTTGTGGTAAGTTCCTATGGGACCGAACTGCTGAGGTCATCGGTCCTTCTTAGGCTTACACATTACTTAATCTAACTTAAACTTACGCTAAGGACAACACACACACCCATGCCTGAGGGACAACTCAAACCGTGACAAGGCTCCGTAGACCGCACGGCTACCTCACGCGGCGTTTGCTTCCGGAATTGTTACCTGTTGGGGTGATGATCGATGTGTGGTGTTTTGTCACTGAGTGTTGTTAGACAGACACTGTAATGAGACATCTGAACGTGATGAATGCTGATCCAACTTCATATGATCGTTCTGAGGACAGTGATCTTGAGAGCATATTTCGATGGTACCCAGTCGATACTGTTCTATTATTACAACTGTTGATGGAGGGTCCATCAAGACTTTTTCGATGTCGTGACGCACACGTAAAGCCATAGCCTACCCCTGGCCGATGTCGTCTGGGATCTCGTTTTTATTTTCCATTTTAAAAAATAGCCACTGAGAGAAGTCTCTCATAGACGATGTATTAACACTAGTTGCTAACGGTTTGTCGGTAAAATATGCAGCAGACGCACTAAGAACACTTGATAACATTTCCACGAAATACCTGATGGAGACGGTGCCAGCCACCGCGCGAAGCAGAAGCGACTGCTCAGCACGCCTGCCTCAATTGTAAGCAACTAATCTGTCGTTGCCTTCTTTGGATAGAAGTTTTTTTTTATTTTTTTTTACTGGAGGCACACAATTTCAGGTCTAACTGTTAATAATTAATCATTATTTCTCAATTTTCTTGAGAGTGATCGCAAGAACAGTTTTATTTCGTTGTTAACCAAAGATATGAAACAAATAACAAACGAATGTCTCCTTATTTGTTTACTGCATTCTGAAGATCGATCTTAATAGCAAAGAGTTTTCAGTGGAAGAGATGTGTTTCGCAGTAGGGAAGATAAATAAGTTCTCATAGCTCTTAAGGCATGTGTTTTAATTCACGTGTTTCCTGACATTTCTTCCTTGTTTTGGTCCATACTATCGCTTCTGAATATATAAAATACTTTTATCGACACACTTGTGTAATCTCTGCCTTGTTTCCGATTGTCCAGGAGCTGCTGCCAGCGTACTATTAAACATGACAGCTAATAAAAACATCTATTTTTGCTCATTTTTATGTCACGTCACTTTTTTATGCTTACTTTGGAAATATGGAGTCATATGCTACCGAATTTCTGGGAGCTCGAAAGCGTTTTACCTCTCACTAACCGTGCTACAAGTGAAACGATAACCATTTTAAGCTCACCTAAACAAAATTTTCTAAATTTCTAATTCTCTGTCTTCGTTGTTAGGTTAGTGCTTTCATATTGGAGAAGAACAGAGTGTCACTATAGGAGCAAACACTGCACTAAATCAACTTTGTTGGCTATGTTACGTTGCAAACAAAGATGATTTCTCAGTCCACGCATTTAAAATGATAATACATACAAGTTTAGTTTAGGTTAAGTTTCAAATGGTTCAAATGGCTCTACGCACACTGGGACTTAGCATCTGAGGTCATCAGCCCCTAGACTTATAACTACTTAAACCTAACTAACCTAAGGACATCACACACATCCATGCCCAAGGCAGGATTCGAACCTGCGACCGTAGCAGCAGCGCGGTTCCGGACTGAAGCGCCTAGAACCGCTCGACCACAGTGGCCGACGATAAGTTTCTTACACGTTCAATTCTACTATTAACAAATTAGATCGACCGACTCGTTTTCTTATAAGACCTTTAGAACGAAGCTGCTATGTGCTCCTTCTCATGTTTCCATAGTGATGAATTTGGGTGCAGCTGGGACTAGAGAGGAAGAGGTTAGAGACAAGATGTGGAATGAGTACTGGAAAGGGTCACAACATGGATGGTAGGAAGCAGATAGGATTGCAGTTATACTGGGACAGGATGAGACTGAGCCTCCATTTGGAAAGGAAATGGTAGCGCACGTTATCCTCGGTAACATGGGTGAATCTGAGGCAAGAGGTTATGACTTGGAAGGAAGATGAGATGCAAATTACCCTGGGAAAGATCCATGATTGTGTGGAAATGTGAGGAAGATGGGATATGGTGATAGAGATACGGCAACACGGCAGCGTCCTCGAGGATAAGGGCGCGCAGTGCTGTGTTGTAATTTTCATTCTGCACTCGTCATTTTCTTGTTAAATATATCCAAGCAAAAGGATAACATTGACAAGGGAACAATAATAATGGACCAACGGTATTTTAACGAGGTCTAAGCAGTGTATGTCCCTGATTTATGAATATCTGTTCCCTCATAGCTACATTATAGAGATGTTCGTTTCCATTACGTGGTGAATAACTATCAACTAAACGTCACCTCCCCTTCGTAACGCTTGCCTGGATTTACCTCTTCCCACAGAACACAGCTGCAAAATTTGAGCGATAAGAAAAGAGCCTCAAAGTGATACAGCGCTAAGTCTCTCGTACTTCACCCTGCAAGAATAGTTTCAATGTATCACCGCTACTCACAACGAATCGTATCTCGCTCTACACGCTTCATTAAGCCTTACTGGATCAGCCGAAGAGCGACACAGCCAATGTCAGAGCATTCTCCAGTCGCATTCAAGGTATCGGAAAGAAACGTTTTGTCCTGTTCCTGTTGGCTGGTCTGTATCTGTGGAGAAGAGGGAGATGCTGCGAGCGGAAGAGGTAGATATTGCAGGACGTGAATGCTGTGATATGCGTATCAAAAGTTAAAAAAACATCGGATATGCCTCTGCGGATGGAAACCTCCCACACGCAGAACATAGATTTTTTTCAGTTAATCACAACTGTAGCTTCGTCGAAAAAAGCTGATAAGTCGTCGCGATACCCAGAAACAGTGTACAGCAGTGAAATTGTGTGTTGTCAAAAGAATATGCAAGGGCACTATCCTCACTGAAATGTGAGACCGCTCGGCTAATCCCGCGCGGCTATAGGTCCCTTCCTTATACTTGCTGTATAGCGTAATATTTTTTTGTTTTCTGTGGCTTCACGATCAGTATCATCCTGATTCGTGCAGTGATTCACAGGTTACATATTATATTTGTCTTAAATATAGATACTATATACTTTAGTTTGGAAGTTCTTGTGTATCAATTTCTTTATACCCAATCTTTTACGGAAAACAATTTTTTCTCCTCTCTTCATGATATAGGTTATGAAAATAATAAATGAATAAATATTGGAACTTGCATAATCATAATAAAGGTTGCCTTAGAATTACGTGGGAATGAAAACAAAATTATTACTGGCAGCGAGATTCGCTTATGGAACGAACCTCTTTGTCGATCAGCTATTGAATGCTTCATCGCTGGAAACCATACAAAGTATGTAAGATAGCCTGTAATTTTCAAGCTCGATTTTCTCAAAATTGACAGAGTTGGATCTTTCTAACTACACTACTGGCCATTAAAATTGCTACACAAAGAAGAAATGCAGATGATAAACGGGTATTCATTGGACAAATATATTATACTAGAACTGACATGTGATTACATTTTCACGCAATTTGGGTCCATAGATCATGAGAAATCAATACCCAGAACAGCCCCCTCTCGCCGTAATAACGGCCTTGATACGCCTGGGCATTGAGTCGAACAGAGCTTGGATGGCGTGTACAGGTACAGCTGCCCATGCAGCTTCAACACGATGCCACAGTTCATCAACAGTAGTGACTGGCGTATTGTGACGAGCCAGTTGCTCGGCCACCATTAACCAGACGTTTTCAATTGGTGAGAGATCTGGAGAATATGCTGCCCAGGGCAGCAGTCAAACATTTTCTGTATCCAGAAAGGCCCGTACAGGACCTGCAACATGCCGTCGTGCATTATCCTGCTGAAATGTAGGGTTTCGCAGGGATCGAACGAAGGGTAGAGCCACGGGTCGTAACACATCTGAAAGGTAACGTCCGCTGTTCAAAGTGACGTCGATGCGAACAAGAGGTGACCGAGGCGTGTAACCAATGGCACCCCATACCATCACGCCGGGTGATACGTCAGTATGGCGATGACGAATACACGCTTCCAGTGTGCGTTCACCGCGATGTCGCCAAACACCGATGCGACCATCATTATGCTTAAACAGAACCTGGATTCATCCGAAAAAATGACGTTTTGCCATTCGTGCACCCAGGTTCGTCGTTGAGTACACCATCGCAGGCGCTCTTGTCTGTTACGCAGCCTGTCATCTCGACTGCTAGTGATACGAGGCCGTTGGGATCCAGCAAGGCGTTCCGTATTACCCTCCTGAACCCACTGATTCCATATTCTGCTAACAGTCATTGGATCTCGACCAACGCGAGCAGAAAAGTCGTGATACGATAAACATCAATCTCGATGGGCTACAATCCGACCTTTATGAAAGTCGGAAACGTGATGGTACGCATTTCTCCTCCTTACACGAAGCATAACAACAACGTTTCACCGGGCAACGCCGGTCAACTGCTGTTTGTGTATGAGAAATCGGTTGGAAACTTTCCTCATGTAAGCCCGTGTTAGGTGTCGCCACCGGCGCCAACCTCGTGTGAATGCTCTGAAAAGCTAATCATTTGCATATCACAGCATCTCCTTCCTGTCGGTTAAATTTCACGTCTGTAGCACGTCATCTTCGTGGTTTATCAATTTTAATGGCCAGTAGTGTAGCTGTGTAATGAACGAGAACCGTTTATGAATGCAAACCAAATTTGTTTTGCAATAGACACATTGAAAAACGATGTACTTGGTAAAAGTCAGCTATCATTACACTTGCTGTATATCGTAATATTATTTTTTTTCTGTGGCTTCACGATCAGTATCATCCTGATTCGTGCAGTGATTCACAGGTTACATATTATATTTGTCATAAATATAGATACTATAATATAAATGAAATGACTATACTCAGTTTTAAAGTTCTTGTGTATTAATTTCTTTATTTCCAATCTTTTTACGGAAAAGAATTTTTTCTCCTCTCTTCATGATATAGGCTATGAAAATAATAAATGAATTATTAAATACAGGAACTTGCACAAACATAATGAATGTTGTCTTACAAGGGAACCTCCCCATCGCACCCCCCTCAGATTTAGTTATAAGTTGGCACAGTGGATAGGCCTTGAAAAACTGAAGACAGATCAATCGAGAAAACAGGAAGAAGTTGTGAGGAACTATGAAAAAAATAAGCAAAATATACAAACTGAGTAGTCCATGTGCAAGATAGGCAACATCAAGGACAATGTGACGCAAGGAGCGCCGTGGTCCCGTGGTTAGCGCGAGCAGCTTCGACATTGGAGGTACTTCGTTCAAATCTTCCCTCGAGTGAAAATTTTAATTTTTTATTTTCAGACAATTTTAGTGTGGGAGTAGACGTGATTACCATTCCTCCAGGTTGTACACCTCTTGTGCAACCGTTAGATGTGTTCGGTTTTCTGCAAGTGAAATACTTTGTGAAAAGATTCTATGATTTTGCGAAGCTGCACAGGTACACAGAGTAGTATTGTTTACGTGATCGTGTGTCAATTATCAAAGTTCAGACACTCACACATAATCAACTTCGCTCTCCAAAATTCCAGGGCATATTCAGATTTGCTTGTACATATTTTGGATTTGGCGGTCTACACACGGAAAAATTTGAAAACTTTAAAAACATACGTTTTGACAGAGCACAGGGAAAACTGTGCGACTGTGAAACTGTTGCATTCATTTGTTGCAGTTTATGTGACAAACTCTTATGTTTTCATCACTTTTTTGGGAGTGATTATCACATCCACAAGAAAACCTAATTTGGGCAAGGTAGAAGAATCTTTTTACCCATTCGCCAAGTGTACTAGTTAGGTGGGTCGACAACATATTCCTGTCATGTGATGCACATGCCGTCACCAGTGTTGTATAGAATATATCAGACGTGTTTTCCTGTGGAGGAATCGGTTGACCTATGACCTTGCGGTAAAATGTTTACGGTTCCCATTGGTAAGGCACGTCCTTTCGTCTACTAATCGCACGTTTTTGCGGTCCCGCCGCAAAACACAGACACTAAACTTATTACAGTGAACAGAGACGTCAATGAACGAACGGACAGATCATAACTTTGAGAAAATAAAAATCGTAAGTTATTCACCGAAGGGAAGACTGGAACCCAGTACCTCCAGTTCCACAGCTGACCGCGCTAACCACGGGACCACGGCGCCCCTGTGGTCAGCCTCTCCTTGATGTTGCCTATGTTGCGCATGGACTACTCAGTTTGCGTATTTTGCTTATTTTTTTCATAGTTCCTCACAACTTCTTCCTGTTTCCTCGATTGATCTGTCTTCAGTTTTTCAAGGCCTATCCACTGTGCCAACTTATAACTAAATCTGATGGGGGTGCGATGGGGAGGTTCCCTTGTTAGAATATCGTGGGAATGAAAACAAAATAATTACTCGCAGCGAGATACGCTTATGGAACGAAGCTCTTTCTCACTCGGCTATTGAATCCTCCATTACTGGAAACCATACAAAGTATGTAAGAATGCCTGTAACTTTTAAGCTTGATTTTCTCAAAAATGACACAGAGTTGCGTCTTCTTATGCCGCAGTCTTGCCCTACCCGACCTATCAGTATGAGTAAATCTTTTTTTATTTTTATTTTACACGTCTAATTCCTTAGGACCTAATTGAGGAGCGAATCTCCAGGGTCATGGAACGTGTCATTTCATGCAATTACAACATAAAAGTAATAACAGATAAAATAAAATGTTTAAGAACTCAAAAGAATTCAAGCGATAAGTTTATGTAAACGCAATCAACAACATACCACTGGAATCAGCTTAATTTTTCAGGGTACTCCTCGACAGAATTGATGGAGGAAACTCTTCAGCTAAGATTTTTTAATTCTTGTGGGAGCTTATTGTAAATGGATACAACAGTATACTGCACACCTTTCTGCGCAATAGTCACGGAAGTGCAATCCAAATGCAGACTGAATTTCTGCCCAGTATTAATTCTTGGGAATAAGCTGATATTGTTAGGAAGAAACGATAGTAAAGAATATACGTATTGAGAAGCCAATGTCAGAATTCTCAGACTAGTGAACAGGGGTCGACAAGAGGTTGGCGAACGAACCGCCCATTTTTGAGCCAAAAATATCCTTTGAAGATGGGAATAGTTACCCCAAAATATAATACCATACGTCATAAGCGAATGAAAATTAGCGAAGTAGACTACTTTTCGCTCATGGTGTGGGTTCCTGTTGTCATGTCATACTTCATGAACCACGGTCAACGTATGAGTGGCAAAGTTAAGTGGTCCTGGCAGTCAGGGTACCAGTTACTTTGGAATAAGGCTGAGCATCTCGGACATATTCTGAGTCGTGGTCACCTTTGTGCTCAGACGGCTAAGACTACCAAATCCACCGGTTAGTCCCTCAACCGTTAGGGGTAAAACACAATGGGACCCGGGGCAAGTAAGGCTAGCAACCTACTTCTCTGGTACGTTAAATATGATGCTGGCAACAATCAGAGCAAAATGCCTCGGACCTTTAGAGGTGACGGAGCCCCACCTCCAATTGACAAACCAGGGACTCCTAAGATACGACTCGGCAAACGAATGGTAACGAGATGGGGAGCTATTAATATCAATGGGGGCTACTCTGGGAAGAAGGTAAAGTTGGCAGAGGCTGCAAGTAAGATGGGGTTGGACGTTTTAGCTGTTAGTGACATTCGGATAAGGGGTGAGAAAGAAGAGGAAGTGGAGAAAATACAAGGTTTACCTGTCAGGAGTCAAAGCAGGAATAGCACAATGGGGTGTAGGGCTTTACATCAGGAAGGAAATGGAATCCAGCGTAGTTGCAGTAAGATACGTAAACGAACGACTGATGTGGATAGATTTGACAGTGTCTAACAAGAAAATTAGGATTGTGTCAGTATATTCGCAATGTGAAGGGGCAGATCAAGATAAGATGGATAGTTTTTATGACGCACTCAGTGACATAGTTGTTAGAGTAAAGGACAAGGACAGTGTTCTGCTCATGGGTAATTTTAATGCCAGGATTGAAAATCGAACAGAAGGGTATGAAAAGGTTATGGGTAAATTTGGAGAGGATATGGAGGCCAATTGGAACGGGAAACAACTCTTAGATTTCTCTGCCAGTATGGGCTTAGTAATCACAAACTCATTTTTTAAACATAAGAATGATCACCGGTATACTTAGGAAGGCAGGGGAACCAGATCTGTCTTTGACTATATAATAACAGATCAGGAATTCAGAAAGGCTGTGAGGGACACACGTGTATTCAGGGGATTCTTTGATGACACTGGTCACTATTTAATCTGCAGTGAAATTGGTATTGTGAGGCCGAAAGTGCAGGAGGTCAGGTCCATATGTAGGAGGATAAGAGTGGAAAAACTTCAGGATAAGGAAATCAGGCACAAGTACATAACAGTGATCTCAGAAAGGTGCCAGTTAGTTGAATGTAGGCAATTACAGTCATTGGAAAAGCAATGGACAGGGTACAGGGACACAGTACTAGAAGTGGCTAAAGAATGTCTTGGAACGGTAGTGTGTAATGATAGGATGAAGCAAACAGCTTGGTGGAATGACACAGTGAAAGCAGCCTGTAAAAGGAAGATGGCGTATCAAAAATGGCTACATACTAGAACTCAGGTAGACAGTGAAAGGTATGTTGAAGAAAGAAACAAAGCCAAACAGATAATTGCAGCATCCAAGAAGAAATCTTGGGAAGACTTTGGAAACAGGTTGGAGACTTTGGGTCAAGCTGCTGGGAAACCATTCTGGAATGTAATTAGCAGTCTTCGAAAGGGAGGTAAGAAGGAAATGACAAGTATTATGGACAGGTCAGGAAAACTGCTGGTGAATCCTGTGGATGCCTTGGGCAGATGGAGGGAAAATTTTGAAGAGTTGCTCAATGTAGGTGAAAATACGATGAATAATGTTTCAGATTTCGATGTACCATGGGATAGGAATGATGATAGAAATAGGATCACATCTGAGGAAGTGGAGAAAATGGTCAATATATTGCAGTGCAATAAAGCGGCTGAGGTGGATGAAATTAAGTCGGAACTCATCCAGAGTAATGTCAGGTCTTAAATGGCTACACAGGATAATTGAAATGGCGTGAGCGTCGGGACAGGTTCCATCAGACTGGACGAAAGCGGTAATCACACCAATCTTTAAACATGGAAACAGGAAAGATTGCAACAACTACAGAGGTATCTCTTTAATCAGCGTTGTGGGTAAAATCTTCTTAGGTATTGTTGAAAGGAAAGTGCGAGTATTAGTTGAGGACAAATTGGATGAATATCAGTGTGGGTTTAAGCCTCTTAGAGGTTGTCAGGACCAGATCTTTAGCTTACGGCAAATAATGGAGAAGTGTTACGAGTGGAACAGAGAATTGTATCTATGCTTTATAGATCTAGAAAAGGCATATGACCGGTTTCCTAGAAGGAAGTTATTGTCTGTTCTACGAGATTATGGAATAGGAGGCAAACTTTTGCAAGCAATTAAAGGTCTTTACATAGATAGTCAGGCAGCAGCTAGAGTTGACGGTAAACTGAGTTCATGGTTCAGAGTAGTTTCAGGGCTAAGACAAGCCTGCAACCTGTCTCCACTGTTGTTCATATTATTTATGGATCATATGTTGAAAACAATAAACTGGCTGGATGAGGTTAAGATATGTGAACACAAAATAAGCAGTCTCGCATATGCAGATGACTTAGTTGTGATGGCAGATTCGATTGAAAGTTTGCAAAGTAATATTTCAGAGCTAGATCAGAAATGTAAGGACTATGGCCGAGCGGTTCTGGGCGCTACAGTCTGGAACCGCGTGACCGCTACGGTCGCAGGTTCGAATCCTGCCTCGGCCATGGATGTGTGTGATGTCCTTAGGTTAGTTAGGTTTAAGTAGTTCTAAGTTCTAGGGGACTTATGACCACAGCAGTTGAGTCCCATAGTGCTCAGAGCCATTTGAACCATTTGAAGATTAACATTTCCAAAACGAAAGTAATGACAGTAGGAAAGAGAGATAAACGGATTGAGTGCCAAATACACTCCTGGAAATTGAAATAAGAACACCGTGAATTCATTGTACCAGGAAGGGGAAACTTTATTGACACATTCCTGGGGTCAGATACATCACATGATCACACTGACAGAACCACAGGCACATACACACAGGCAACAGAGCATGCACAATGTCGGCACTAGTACAGTGTATATCCACCTTTCGCAGCAATGCAGGCTGCTATTCTCCCATGGAGACGATCGTAGAGATGCTGGATGTAGTCCTGTGGAACGGCTTGCCATGCCATTTCCACCTGGCGCCTCAGTTGGACCAGCGTTCGTGCTGGACGTGCAGACCGCGTGAGACGACGCTTCATCCAGTCCCAAACATGCTCAATGGGGGACAGATCCGGAGATCTTGCTGGCCAGGGTAGTTGACTTACACCTTCTAGAGCACGTTGGGTGGCACGGGATACATGCGGACGTGCATTGTCCTGTTGGAACAGCAAGTTCCCTTGCCGGTCTAGGAATGGTAGAACGATGGGTTCGATGACGGTTTGGATGTACCGTGCACTATTCAGTGTCCCCTCGACGATCACCAGTGGTGTACGGCCAGTGTAGGAGATCGCTCCCCACACCATGATGCCGGGTGTTGGCCCTGTGTGCCTCGGTCGTATGCAGTCCTGATTGTCGCGCTCACCTGCACGGTGCCAAACACGCATACGACCATCATTGGCACCAAGATTGAAGCGACTCTCATCGCTGAAGACGACACGTCTCCATTCGTCCCTCCATTCACGCCTGTCGCGACACCACTGGAGGCGGGCTGCACGATGTTGGGGCGTGAGCGGAAGACGGCCTAACGGTGTGCGGGACCGTAGCCCAGCTTCATGGAGACGGTTGCGAATGGTCCTCGCCGATACACCAGGAGCAACAGTGTCCCTAATTTGCTGGGAAGTGGCGGTGCGGTCCCCTACGGCACTGCGTAGGATCCTACGGTCTTGGCGTGCAACCGTGCGTCGCTGCGGTCCGGTCCCAGGTCGACGGGCACGTGCACCTTCCGCCGACCACTGGCGACAACATCGATGTACTGTGGAGACCCCACGCCCCACGTGTTGAGCAATTCGGCGGTACGTCCACCCGGCCTCCCGCATGCCCACTATACGCCCTCGCTCAAAGTCCGTCAAATGCACATACGGTTCACGTCCACGCTGACGCGGCATGCTACCAGTGTTAAAGACTGCGATGGAGCTCCGTATGCTACGGCAAACTGGCTGACACTGACGGCAGCGGTGCACAAATGCTGCGCAGCTAGCGCCATTCGACGGCCAACACCGCGGTTCCTGGTGTGTCCGCTGTGCCGTGCGTGTGATCATTGCTTGTACAGCCCTCTCGCAGTGTCCGGAGCAAGTATGGTGGGTCTGACACACCGGTGTCAATGTGTTCTTTTTTCCATTTCCAGGAGTGTAGGAGGAACAAAGTTAGAACAGGTGGACGGTTTCAAGTACTTTGGATGCATATTCTCACAGGATGGCAACATAGTGAAAGAACTGGAAGCGAGGTGTAGCAAAGCTAATGCAGTGAGCGCTCAGCTACGATCTACTCTCTTCTGCAAGAAGGAAGTCAGCACCAAGACTAAGTTATCGGTGCACCGTTCAATCTTTCGACCAACTCTGTTGTATGGGAGCGAAAGCTGGGTGGATTCAGGTTACCTTATCAATAAGGTTGTGGTTATGGATATGAAAGTAGCTAGGATTATTGCAGGTACTAGTAGATGGGAACAATGGCAGGGGGGTGTCCACAATGAGGAAATCAAAGAAAAACTGGGAATAAACTCTACCGATGTAGCAGTCAGGGCGAACAGACTTAGATGGTGGGGTCATGTTACACGCATGGGAGAAGCAAGGTTACCCAAGAGACTCATGGGTTCAGCAGTAGAGGGTAGGAGGAGTCGGGGTAGACCAAGGAGAAGATACCTGGATTCGGTTAAGAATGATTTTGAAGTAATAGGCTTAACATCAGAAATCAATGTTAGCACTGAATAGGCGATCATCGAGGAATTTTATAAGGGGGACTATGCTCCAGACTGAACGCTGAAAGGCATAATCAGTCTTAAAAGATGATGATGATGATGATTACTTTTCGCTTCGAACTATCACTTACTTCAGGTACCGTTCGAATAGAAAAAATGAGAACATTATGTCTTTGAACAAGGCTCTGAACGTAGGCTTTCCAGGATAGTTAACTATCTATCTGAACACCTAGAAATCTGAACTGAACCGTGTGTTAGAAATTATAAAATCTGAATGTTACTGTGATTTAGTGTTAGTTTCTTTTCTACAAGCCATGAACTTATGTCATGAAGTGCTCTATTTGAAACAGAGCCAATGTTGCACGCAACATCGTTTACTACCAAGCTAGTGTCATCGGCAAACGGAAATATTTTAGAATTATGCGTAATACTAGAGGGCATATAATTTATATAAATAAGGAACAGGAGTGGCCCCTGCACTTATCCCTGGGACACCACCCATCTGACTATGCCCCACATTATATCAATTCTCAACATTCTGAATAATGAGCTTTTGCTGTCTATTGTTAAAGTAAGAGCTGAACCAACTGTGAGATACTCCCCGTATGCCGGAATGACCAACTTCTGGAGTAATATTTTGGGATCAACACAATCGAACACCTTTGTTAAATCAAAAAAGATCGAACTGTACATTTGACAGCAAATTATGTGAAATAAAATGATGAATTACCCTTACATACACATCCTTTTCAAAAACTTTAGCAAACACTGATGGCATAGAAATATATCTAAAATTGTCTACATTACCCCATTCTCCCTTTTTATAAAGCGGCAGTACTACTGAGTGCTTCAATCGTTCAGGAAACTCACCAGTCTTAAAGGTAAAATTACAATATGGCTAAGTACTTTAACATGTACAGCACAGTACTCTAATATTCAGCTAGATACTCCATCATATCCATGAGAGTCCTTAGTCTTCAGTGATATAATTATTGACTCAATCCCCCTCATTAGTATCACAGAGGAGTATTTCAGACGTGAGTCCCAGAAAGGCATTTTCCAAGAGAGTTATATGATTCCCCGCAGAAAGTAAGGTTTTATTTAAATTCACCAGCAGTGCTCAGAAAGTGGTTGTTAAATACTGTACAATTATCTGACTTATCAGTAACAGAAATATTTTTACTACGAATTGACTTTATATCGTCAACCTTGTGCTGCTAATCAGATTACTTTCTTCACGACTGACGATATGGTTTTAATTTTATCCTGTGAATCAGCTACTCTATTTGCGTATCACATACTATTCGCCTTCCTAATAACATTTTTAAGCACCTTCTTACTGTTTGTAATGGGCTACTGTAGCTTGATTGCGACTACTTCTAATCAGACACCCAGGCTGCCTTTTACTCGCAGTACCCTGTTTAGAATGTTCTAATGGAAAGTACTTTCAAAGAGCACAAGAAATGTGTTAAAGAAATCATTATATTTGTCATCTGTGTTATCGGCGATGTAAACATCCTGCCACTCTTGTTTCTAAACGAGATTTAAAGAATTCTCTATTTCCATTGGATTAGCTTTTCTATATAGTTTGTAATTAAATGTAACATTTGTTTGAGTACAAAAACCTTTTAGTGTTAAAATTTATTCATCATGATCTGAAAGACGATTCACCCTTTTAATAACAGAATGCCCATCTAAAAATAATGAATGAATAAAAATATTGTCTATGGCTGTGCTACTGTTTCCTTGCACCCTAGTTGAATAAATCACAGTCTGCATCAGATAATTTAGGAGATCTTTTTTTGCACAATCACGTACAAAATTAATATTGAAGTCACCACATATAACTAATTTTTGGTACTTCCTATAAAATGAATCAAGAACCCTCTCTAGCTTGAACAGAAATGCTCTAAAGTCAGAGATCGAAGATTTACAAACAACAACAATTAGAAGTTTAGTTTTATTAAATTCAGCTGCCCCTGCTCAACATTCAAACACCTATTCAAATGGATTACTGTTTTTTTACGAACATGGCCACCCCCGCGCTCTGCAAAGAACTCTTAGAAAAACAGCCAGCTAGTCTGTTTCCTGGTAAAGGAAGCCCTTGAATTGTTAAATTATTTAAGTGGTCCTCCGATGTACCAATGATGTCAGAGTCAACATCTATAAACAGTTCAGCCGGCCGGGGTGACCGAGTGGTTCTAGACGCTTAAGTGTGGAGCCGCGCAACCGCTACGGTCGCAGGTTCGAATACTGCCTCGGGCATGGATGTGTGTGATGTTCTTAGGTTAGTTAGGTTTAAGTAGTACTAAGTTCTAGGGGACTGATGACCTCAGAAGTTAAGTCCCATAGTGCTCAGAGCCATTTGAACCATTTTATAAACAGTTCATTAATTTTACCTCTAATACTTCTTATATTTTGATAAAATACGTTAATTCCTTCACTACTTGCATACCTGACCTCATTTGAAGCTTTGTTAGAGGAAGTTCGTAGGTCCCCTTGTTCGTTCGTAAGTTGACCAACGGGGCTGTGCCCGCTTAGTGGATTGGAGCTTTGGTCATTCCGTCATCTCCGCTTATTAAACAGGTTCAACAGTTTACATCAGCATGACAATGCAAGCTATCACAAAGCAGCCTCTGTGAGGCAATGGTTTGTGGATACCAACTTTCCTGAAATGAACTGTCCTGCCCAGAGTTCCGACATTGACTCTAAAGAACACGTTTGGGATCAGTTAGAGCGACTCCGCTGCAGATCCCAACGTCCTACCTCGCCACCGTCTCTGGTTTCACCTCTTGTGGAAGAATTGTCTGTCATTCTTCCACAGAAATTCAGACACGTTATTGAAACTGTGCTGAGCAGAGTTCAAGTCACAACAAAGGCGGAATGTGGACACACCCCATACTGATTTCCACTAATAACTGTAGGGTGGGATACTTTCAACCAGACAATGTATTAGATGTGATGACAGACCGTTTGCGTGTCAAATTACACCAGATGCTCTACTGTTCCATGAAGTATTTTATTATTAAACTACCTGAAAACCTAGTGTTCCCCAGCTATTCATTTGGCTGATTTTCTATTAGAAACGGAAACAAAAGAATGAACTGTCTTTGTAGTATAACATCGAAAAAATTTAATTTCCATATATTCGTGAAAATGCCTTTGAAATTGTGAATTATTTGTACAAAGATACACGCACACTGTGCAAATGTGTAAGCCTAGCTGCTTCGCGTGTCTACAACGCGATGTTGTAAGCGTCTTTATGACAACGCCTCTTCATAGCTGTATAGACGGCTATTGATATGGACCACAGCCGCAGTTGAAAGTTATCAAAAGCGCTACAAGGTGTCAGGATTTTCTTAAGTCGGCTCGCCTGTAGGAGTCTCTCAATAATAAAGAATAAATGTATTAAAACTTCATGCAAGGAGCGGCATTTTTCACGCATCTCGATGTTTATAACGTCATATCCCTTAAACTATGTGTCGTAAATGATGTATTTTTGTAGGAACAATCAGTGGCATATGTGGATTCTGTCTACCACGTACGTAAGGAATACATTTAGTAGCAAAGAAACACTAAATTTAAAAGTTATGCATGATGCGTCAGTTTTTCACGCATTCACTTATCTCAGTGTTTATGGCATCGTATCACCTGAACAATGATAGGGTGGTGGACAGTAACCCGACAGTGATAGTTGCCTGAAATGAACGAATAAGTATACCAAGTTTGATTGAAATAGGTCCACTGGTTTGGGAGGACATGTGGAACACACACACATACATACATATATACATAAAGACATACACTATGTGATCAAAAGTATCCGGAACCTGGCTGAAAATGACTTACAAGTTCGTGGCGCCCTCCACGGTAATTCCGGAATTCAATATGATGTTGGCACACCCTTAGATTTGATGACAGCTTCCACTCTCGCAGGAATACGTTCAATCAGGTGCTGAAAGGTTTCTTGGGGAATGGCAGTCCATTCTTCACGGAGTGCTGCACTGAGAAGAGGTATCAATGTCGCTCGGTGAGGCCTGGCACGAGGCGTTCCAAAACATCCCTACATGATTCAGGTCAGGACTCTGTACAGGCCAGTCCATTACAAGGATATTATTGTCGTATACCCCCTCCGCCACAGGCCGTGCATTGTGAACAGTGGTCGATCGTGTAGAAAGATGCAGTCGCCATCCCCGAATTGCTCTTCAGCAGTGCAAAGCAAGAGGGTGCCTTAAACATCAATGTAGACCCGTGGTGTGACAGTGCCAAGCAAAACAACAAGAGGTGCAAGTCCCCTCCCGGAAAAACATGACCACACCATAACACCACCGCCTCCGAATTTTACTGTTGGCACAACACACGCTGGCAGATAACGTTCAAAGGGCATTCGCCATACCCACATCCTGCCATCGAATCGCCACATTCTGTACCGTGATTCGTCACTCCAACCACCGTTTTTCCACTGTTAGATCATCCAATGTTCACGCTCCCTACACCAAGCGAGGCGTCGTTTGGCCTTTACTGGCGTGATGTGTGGCATATGGGCAGCCGCTCGACCATGAAATCCAAGTTTTCTCACTTGCCGCCCAACTGTCATGGTATCTGCAATGAATCCTGATGTAGTTTGGAATTTCTGTGTGATGGTCTGGATAGAAGTCTGCCTTTTACACATTACGCCCCTTTCAACTGTCGGCGGTCTCTGTCAGTCAAGAGACGAGGTCAGCCTGCAGGCTTTTGTGCTCTACGTGTCCCTTTACGTTTCCACTTTACTATCACATCGGAAACAGTGGACCTAGGGATGTTTATGAGTGTGGAAATCACGCGTACAGACGCATGACACAAGTGACACTCAATGACCTCAGTATGTTCGAAGCCCCTGAGTTTCACGGACCGCCCCATTCTGCTTTCTCACGATGTCTAATAACTACTGAGGTCGCTGATGTGGAGTACCTGGTAGTAGGTGGCAGCACAATTAACCTAATATGAAAAGGTATGTTTTTTGGCGTGTCCGGATAGTTTTGATAGCATAGCGTATATCTACACTCCTGGAAATTGAAATAAGAACACCGTGAATTCATTGTCCCAGGAAGGGGAAACTTTATTGACACATTCCTGGGGTCAGATACATCACATGATCACACTGACAGAACCACAGGCACATACACACAGGCAACAGAGCATGCACAATGTCGGCACTAGTACAGTGTATATCCACCTTTCGCAGCAATGCAGGCTGCTATTCTCCCATGGAGACGATCGTAGAGATGCTGGATGTAGTCCTGTGGAACGGCTTGCCATGCCATTTCCACCTGGCGCCTCAGTTGGACCAGCGTTCGTGCTGGACGTGCAGACCGCGTGAGACGACGCTTCATCCAGTCCCAAACATGCTCAATGGGGGACAGATCCGGAGATCTTGCTGGCCAGGGTAGTTGACTTACACCTTCTACAGCACGTTGGGTGGCACGGGATACATGCGGACGTGCATTGTCCTGTTGGAACAGCAAGTTCCCTTGCCGGTCTAGGAATGGTAGAACGATGGGTTCGATGACGGTTTGGATGTACCGTGCACTATTCAGTGTCCCCTCGATGATCACCAGTGGTGTACGGCCAGTGTAGGAGATCGCTCCCCACACCATGATGCCGGGTGTTGGCCCTGTGTGCCTCGGTCGTATGCAGTCCTGATTGTGGCGCTCACCTGCACGGCGCCAAACACGCATACGACCATCATTGGCACCAAGGCAGAAGCGACTCTCATCGCTGAAGACGACACGTCTCCATTCGTCCCTCCATTCACGCCTGTCGCGACACCACTGGAGGCGGGCTGCACGATGTTGGGGCGTGAGCGGAAGACGGCCTAACGGTGTGCGGGACCGTAGCCCAGCTTCATGGAGACGGTTGCGAATGGTCCTCGCCGATACCCCAGGAGCAACAGTGTCCCTAATTTGCTGGGAAGTGGCGGTGCGGTCCCCTACGGCACTGCGTAGGATCCTACGGTCTTGGCGTGCATCCGTGCGTCGCTGCGGTCCGGTCCCAGGTCGACGGGCACGTGAACCTTCCGCCGACCACTGGCGACAACATCGATGTACTGTGGAGACCTCACGCCCCACGTGTTGAGCAATTCGGCGGTACGTCCACCCGGCCTCCCACATGCCCACTATACGCCCTCGCTCAAAGTCCGTCAACTGCACATACGGTTCACGTCCACGCTGTCGCGGCATGCTACCAGTGTTAAAGACTGCGATGGAGCTCCGTATGCCACGGCAAACTGGCTGACACTGACGGCGGCGGTGCACAAATGCTGCGCAGCTAGCGCCATTCGACGGCCAACACCGCGGTTCCTGGTGTGTCCGCTGTGCCGTGCGTGTGATCATTGCTTGTACAGCCCTCTCGCAGTGTCCGGAGCAAGTATGGTGGGTCTGACACACCGGTGTCAATGTGTTCTTTTTTCCATTTCCAGGAGTGTATTTTTATGGAGTTTACATAGCTGTAGAGCCTGAATATTCTTCTAGAGTTACCTAGTATTTAGTCTGAGCCATTACTTGGGCCAAAGCCTGCCGCTTGCAGTTTCTGGCGTAGCTGTGAACGCTCGCAGCGCCGGGGCTTGGTTAACCTCGGCGGAGCGCGCACGGCGGGAAGTTAATTAGCTCTATGTAATGAGCGGTGACGGCTGAATTACTCGCGTGCCAATGCACTTAGCAGGCACGGCAGCGAGTCAACTTGCGGGCTAAACGCTCCGTTCTGCACGTCCGTCCCATTACGGCGGATGCATTGCCCATCTACAACGCCGAGTCTGTTACTATGTGCACATTATCTAACAGGTGACCAGAGCGATACGAAATGTTTTATGGATGCGATAAGGCACCAACCAACATCTGCATCTATACGCTCATGTTCATAATAAAGCGCTTGGCAGAGGATATTGTGATGTCGAACTCTGTAGGGGAGGCGGGTATCGATAATTAGGATAATTAGAGCACAGAAACGCTTTGATGCCAGAAATAACATAGAATTGGAATTTGCTAATGAGTGCTCAAAATTTATTATTAATCTGAGGTGTAACACGAGGTACGAGGACTGGCGAAAAATACTACGAACGCGTGTTGAAAAGCTATGCCTCGGAATATTCTACGCGAAAACTCTGAAAGTTGTTTAACTAAAACAAACGTTACTAATATTCTCCATATTTATTCTACATCTCAATCTATTTACGAACACAATTATCCCAACCAGAGACCGGTTTGTTGATAGAAGCATTGTAGAATGTTCGAAGCTATTGACGGAGCCACAACCTCACCTCTGATTGCACTGCTCCATCACTATCAAAGTGAAATCCTTGAAGGCGTTCGTTAATTTTTGGAAATAGATAAAAATCGGACAATCCATGATAGTGAACCCAAGGTGTCGGTTTGTTGCTGATGTTGACGCGCCCGTGTGTGGTATGCCATTGTCATGCTGAACGAGAGGGCGCTCAATGTGTCGACGAACTGTTCTGCGGTTAGAAACTCGATTATAGAAGCTGCTTCTCTAGCAGTACAGTGAGGTGACGAAAGTCATGGGATAGCGATGTGCTCTTAATACGAGTAATATAGATGGTGGAAGGAGTGTATAGAGGGTCTATACAAGGGTGATGTACTTGAGGTCAATATTATGAAAATGGAAGAGGATGTAGATGAAGATGAAATTGGAGATATGATACTGCGTGAGGAGTTTGACAGAGCACTGAAAGACCTGAGTCGAAACAAGGCCCCGGGAGTAGACAACATTCCATTAGAACTACTGACAGCCTTGGGAGAGCTAGTCCTGACAAAACTCTACCATCTGGTGAGCAAGACGTATGAGACAGGCGAAATTCCCTCAGACTTCAAGAAGAATATAATAATTCCAATCCCAAAGAAAGCAGGTGTTAACCAATGTGAAAATTACCGAATTATGAGCTTAATAAGTCATGGCTGCAAAATGCTAACGCGAATTCCTGACAGACGAATGGAAAAACTGGTAGAAGCCGACATCGGGAAACATCAGTTTGGATTCCGTAGAGATGTTGGAACACGTGAGGCAATACTGTCCTAAAGACTTGCCTTAGAAAATAGATTAAGTAAAAGCAAACCCACGTTTCTGTTATTTGCAGACTTAGGGAAAGCTTTTGACAATGTTGGCTGGAGTATTCTCTTTTAAATTCTGAAGGCGGCTGGGGTAAAATACAGGGAGCGAAAGGCTATTTACAATTTGTACAGATACCAGATGGCAGTTATAAGAGTCGAGGGACATGAAAGGAAAGCAGTGGTTGGGAAGGGAGTGAGACAGGGTTGTAGCCTCTCCCCGATGTTATTCAGTCTGTATATTGAGCAAGCAGCAAAGGCAACAAAAGAAAAATTTGGAGTAGGTATTAAAATCTATGGAGAAGAAACAAACACTTTGAGTTTCGCGGATGACATTGTAATTCTGTCAGAGACAGCAAAGGACCTGGAAGAGCAGTTGAACGGAATGGACAGTGTCTTGAAAGGAGGATATAAGATGAACATCAACAAAAGCAAAACAAGGATAATGGAATGTAGTCGAATTAAGCCGAGGGAATTAGATTAGGAAATGAGACACTTAAATTAGTAAAGGAGTTTTGCTATTTGTGGAGCAAAATAACTGATGATGGTCCAAGTAGAGAGGATATAAAATCTAGACTGGCAATGACGAGGAAAGCGTTTCTGAAGAAGAGAAATTTGTTATCATCGAGTATAGATTTAAGTGTCAGGAAGTCAATTCTGAAAGTATTTGTGTGGAATGTAGCCATGTATGGAAGTGTAACATGGACGATAAATAGTTTTTACAAGAAGAGAATAGAAGCTTTCGAAATGTGGTGCTAGAGAAGAATGATGAAGATTAGATGGGTAGATCACATAACTAATGAGGAGGTATTGAATAGAATTGGGGAGAAGAGACGTTTGTGGCACAACTTGACTAGAAGAAGGGATCGGTTGGTAGGACATGTTCTGGGGCATCAGCGGATCACCAATTTAGTACTGGAGGGCAGCGTGGAGGGTAAAAATCGTATAGGGAGACCAAGAGATGAATACACTAAGCAGATTCAGAAGGATGTAGGTTACAGTAGGTACTGGGAGATGAAGACGCTTGCACAGGATAGAGGAGCATGGAGAATTGCATCAAACGAGACTCAGGACTGACGACCACAACAACAACAACAGAGAGCGGCAGTATCGCGTGCCCAAGGTACAAAAAGGCAACACATTGGTGGTTCAAATGGCTCTGAGCACTATGGGACTTGACTTCTGAGGTCATCAGTCCTCTAGAACTTAGAACTACTTAAACCTAACTAACCTAAGGACATCACACACATCCATGCCGAGGCAGGATTCGAATCTGCGACCGTAGCGGTCGATCGGCTCCAGACTGTAGCGCCTAGAACCGATCGGCTATCCCGGCCGGTAAAAGACATTGGTGTATCTGTCATTTGTACTCGGGTGATTTATGTGATAAAGTTTTCTATGTGATTATGGCGACACGATGGGAATTAACGGAGTTTGAACGCAAAATGGTAGTTGAAGCAAGACGCATGGGATGCTCCATTTCGGAAATCTTTAGGGAACTCAATATTCCGAGATCCACAATGTCAATAGTGTGCCGAGAATATCAAATTTCAGGACTCTCACCACAGACAACATAGTGGTCGTCGGCGTTCATTAACGACCGAGAGCAGAGGCGTTTGCATAAAGTTGTCAGTGCTAATAGATAAGCAACACTACACGAAATAATCGTAGAAATCAATGTGGGACTAAGACGAACGAATCTGTTAGGACAGTTTGACGAAACATGGCGTTAGTGTGCTATGGCAGCATCCGACCGACGCGAGTGACTTTGCTAACAGCACGACATCGCCTTCAGCGCCTGTCCTGGGCTCGTGACCATATCGGTTGGATCCTAGACAACTGGACAGCCGTGGCCTGGTCAGATGAGTCCCGATTTCAGTTGGTAAGAGCTGATGGCAGGGATCGAGTGTGGCACAGACCCCACGAAACCATTGAGCGAAGTTTTCAAAAGGGCACTATGCAAGATGGTGGCGTTCCCATATAGGTGTGGGCGTGTGGGCGTGTGGCGCTACACTGTTTACGTGCAAGTTGATTGGAAATTGTTTTCTCGGCTACTTGGAGACGTTTTACAGCCATTTATGTGCTTAAGCCTCATAGACAAGAATGCAATTTTTATGAATGATAGTGCCTCATGTCACCGGCCCAGAACTGTCCTGATTGCTTTCAAGAACATCCTGGACAGTTGGAGCGAATGATTTGGCCACTCAGACCACCTGACATGTCTCTCAACGAACATTTATGGAACATAATCGACAGGTCAGTTCGTGCACAAGATCGTGCACCGGCAACACTTTCGCAATTATGGTCGGCTAAAGAGGCAGCGTGGCTCAATATTTCTACAGCGGACTTCCAGCGACTTGTTGAGTCCACGCCACGTCGAGTTGCTGCACTACACCTGGCAAAAGGAGGCCTGACACGATACTTGAAGGCATCCCATGAGTTTTGTCACTTCAGTGTAGTTAAATCAGAATTATATATTATACCTTCAGTTGCTGACGGACGTTGATACATATCAACGCGGACAGGTGAAAATTTGTGCCCTAACCGAGACTAGAAACCGGGATCTCCTGTTTACATGGCAGGCGCTCCATACATCTGAGCCACCGAGGGCACAGAGGATAGTGCGACTGCAGGGACTATCTCGCGCACGCCTCCACCCACATTCTCACCTTATACGTCCACACTTTACATTTGCAGTGTCCCTACCCAACACACTCATTATTCGTGGAAGACATTCTTACCAAGTCCCGTAATAGTTCGGGTAATATGTGTGCATCCGCACAGAAGAGGAAGGTCATGGCCGGTAGTGCCAGAACTATATACTTATATGGATAGTCCCTGCAGTCGCACTATTCTCTGTGCCCTGGGTGGTGGATCAGATAGATAGAGCGTCTACCATGTGAGCAGGACATGCCGGGTTCGAGTCCCGGTTGGGGCACAGATTTTCACCTATCCCTATCTATTACATTATTACTCCAATATACACCAGTAATCAGTAAGTGAAATCATATTAAGTAGAAGTACTGTCAAAAACCAGTTTCAAGTTAAATACATTTTGAAATAGAAGCTATGGAAATCTAAAATTTCCATTTTCTGAACAATTATAATTGTTAAGAAGTTTAAAATACTCTGTTCATTTGCAATATCACGTGTCCCATGGTAAAAGATATTCCGTTTCAAAGTACGAGAGATGTTCAATAGGTAGAGCAACACATTTTTTTTCTGAACGCAGGTTGGTTTTATTCAGTATTCCGATACGGCATATTATTCACTTCTCTGCCGGCCGCTGTGGCCGAGCGGTTCTAGGCGCTTCAATCCGGAACCGCGCTGCTGCTACGGTCGCAGGTTCGAATCCTGCCTCGGGCATGGGTGTGTGTGCTGTCCTTAGGTTAGTTAGGTTTAAGTAGTTCTACGTCTAGGGGACTGATGACCTCACATGTTTAGTCCCATAGTGCTTAGAGCAGTTTGAACCGTATTCCCTTCTCTACTGGCTACATTCCCTATTTTTCAACATAATCTCCGTTCAACGCGAAGGCCTTATGCCATTTTACTGGGAGGGTCTGTATGCCCGCATCGTACGACTCTACTGGTTGACATCGGATGATGATTTTTGGTTTGTGGGGCGCTCAACTGCGCGGTCATCAGTGCCCGTACAAAGTTCCAGTTTTTACACAGTCCAATTTTTACACAATACAATCCACTGTCACGAATGGTGATGGTGATGATGATGATGAAATTATGAGGCCAACACAAGCATCCAGTCCCCGGGAAGAGAAAATCCCCAACCCGGTCGGAAATCGAACCCGGGACCCCGTGATCCAGAGGCACTAACGCTAGCCACTGGACCACGAGCTGCGGACGTAGAGATCGGAACCAACGTCTCGCTGCATCAATAATCTCCCCATCATTCAGTTGTTGCTTCCAGCGGAGTGCATCCCTCATTGGGCCAAAGAGACGGAAGTCGAAAGGTCCGAGACCCGGGATGTAGGGTGATTGAGGAAGAACAGTTCAATGGCATTTTGTGAGCGTCTCTCGTCTGCACCGACCTGTCTGAAGCCTTGCGTTGTCATAGAGAAGGAGAAGTTGGTTTGCACTTTATAGTGGTGACGAATACGGTAAAGTCATTTTTTTCAGTTTTCTGACTGCAGAAAAACGCACTTCAGAACTGATCGTTGCACCATGATGTAGGACATCAAACAGAGCAACCTCATCAGAGCTCAGGAAGATGGTCGCCGTAACTTTATTGGCTGACGGTGTGGCTTTGACCTTTTTCTTCGGAGGTCAGGTTTTGTGGCGTCACACCATGCATTTTGTTTCTGGCTCGAGGTTATGACCCCACGTTTCATTGCCTGTGACGATGTTCGACAAAAAATTATCACCATAAGCCTCGTAACGCGCAAGTAGTTCTGAACAGATAGTCCGTCTTTGCTGCTTATGGTCTTCTGTTACATGGCGAGGAACCCAGCAGGCTCACACCTTTGACTACCCCAGTTGATGGACTAGTGTGTCAGCACTACTAACGTAGGTGTCCAGTTGTGCAGCGAGGTGTGACAGATGCCATTTTGAAGGCTAGGTATAGCGCCTACACCTATCAGCACTTCATGAAACTACAGGGCTGAAGCGGGAATATTTCACTACGAGGTGCGACAATAAAGCAATGGCTCAAATGGCTCTGAGCACTATGGGACTTAACATCTATGGTCATCAGTCCCCTAGAACTTAGAACTACTTAAACCTAACTAACTTAAGGACATCACACAACACCCAGTCATCACGCGGCAGAGAAAATCCCTGACCCCGCTGGGAATCGAACCCGGGAACCCGGGCGTGGGAAAATAAAGTAATCAGACTGATTTTCTTTGCAAGATGTGTCAACCCTGCAGGCTTGCGTAGGCACAATATCTTTGAACTTGGTCTATACGCTGCTTTTAGTCCAAGCCTCACATCGATGCAACTGCTCAGTCCTGAGTTGTGCTGTAATAAGTTGACACGTGTTTGGGCTCTCGTCACAGAAATGGAACCGCATAATATTGCGCAAAGGTATGCCATTTCTCTTTGCGTTAAATTGGGTGAAAACGTGACGACAACTTATGGTAAGTTTCAAGGCTTTTGAAGAGGAGGTTATGTCAAGAGCTCAAGTTCTCCGTTGGCATGAAATATTTGGTGAAGGCAGAACGAATGTTTAAGATGATGACCGCAGTGGACGACCATCAACCTCACAGACGGATGTCAACTTGGCCAGGGTGCGTGAACTCGTACGATCTGATCGGAGATTATCCGTGAAAATGATTGCAGAAGAACTGAACATCATCGAGAAACGGTTCGTCTAATAATAACTGAAGATCTTGGTATGAGAAAGATTTGTACAAAAAAGGGCCCCAAAAATCTCACACCACAACAGCGAGAAACACGGAAAAATGTGGAATGGGATCTGTTAGAGCAAACAGAAATCAATCAAGAATTGTTGAGCCGTGTTATCACTGGTGATGAAAGTTGTTTTTTTCACTACGATCCAGAGACAAAACGCCAAAGTTCGCAATGGTGCTCAAAGGGATCACCCAGACCAAAAAACGCTCGCATGTCAAAGTCAAAAGTGAAATGCATGCTTGTGTGCTTCTTTCATTCCAAGGGAATTGTTCATAAAGAGTGGGTGCCTCCTGGACAAACGATTAACCAATATTACTACAAAGAAATTTTCGAAAGACTTCGTAAAAGAGTTCTTCGTGTCCATGTCAACATTGGATTCTGCATCACGATCATGCGCCATCCCATACTGCTCTGTCAGTACAGCAATTTTTAGCCTAAAAAAAAATTTCAGTTCTACCGCAGCCACCTTATTCACCAGATATCGCTCCGTGCAACTTTTTTCATTTCCAAGAGTCAAAAAGGTAGTCAAGGGACACCAGTTTCAAACAACACAAGATGTCCAAAAAGCAGTGAAGAGGGTCTTGGAGGATATTACAGAAGATGAGTTCCAGAAATGTTACTATCAATGGCAGAAGCGCTGGAAAAAGTGTGTGCAATCAGATGGGAACTACTTTGAAGGAGACAGCACTAAACTTGACTAAAACGGTAAGCGACATTTTTTTCATATAAGTCTCATTACTTTATTGTCACACCTCGTATGTCCCACATCAATTTCCACATTTTTTCAGCCGATGCTGGCCGAGAAAAAATGTTTTGAATTACTTACTGAACGTCCGTCGTACAAGGTACTGCGCGACGGAGAAAATGTGGCTTAGCTGCCTACAAGTTATATAAATAGTTGTAAAAAGATATAGCAATTCACATAACGTAAAATTATGACCCTGAAGAATTAACAGTGTATTCCAAATAGCTTTAATATCCTTCGCTGCACTCAAACGTGTAGAACGAGCAATATTTACAAATGCTGCGCAAAACGCAATCTCGTGTCTAACAACAATAAAAGCTGTCGAAAATGGTACTACATATGGCGGTTTGTATTGCGCATTTCTTCATGGGATTCTAAAGTCAGTAACTACACTGAAGTGTCGACCAAAAGACATCGTGTGTTCCTAGATACACAACCGTGCAGGTACAACACTTTCCGCTACAGTCAGCCTCAACGCCATATGGATCTTCAGCTCAAGCACCATGTTGCAGTAGCTTACCTAAATGCCTGAGGCCTGAGAGATTCTAGGCTTAAAAAATGGCTCCAAGCACTATGGGACTTAACATCTGAGGTCATCAGTCCCCTAGACTTACAACTACTTCAACCTAACTAACCTAAGGACATCACGCACATCCATGCCCGAGGCAGGATTCCAACCTGCGACCGCAGCAGCAGCGGGATTCCGGACTGGTGTCTAGAACCGTTCGGTCACAGCGGCTGGCAGAAATTCTAGGAAAACCACCTATTTTGTCAAATAAAACTGATTACAATGTTGTGTTAGCTAATTACGACAGTTAGGCACATCGGAATTACAATGACATCTTGCAATTACAACCTCAATTGTACCACATAAGTTCCTACACAGTCGCAATAAAACTGATTACAATCTTTTGTTAGCTAATTATGACAGTTAGGCACATCGGAATTACAATGACATCTTGCAATTGCAACCTCATTTGTACCACAAAAGTTGCTACACAGTCGCAAAGGTAGTCGTACCGTGTAGCGTCACTACACAAAATCTCTCTCGCTGTCCCTAATTTCTATTTTGCTGTATGTTACAGGGCTTCTTGCCTACTAGGAAAACTTCCCCATCTCCCACCCCACCATGATTTCTTAAAGAAGGAGACATCCGTACATAAAATAGCTTCAGAAGTATTATTAGTTTAAAAATGAGCTAATTTGTTAATAAAATGAAATTATATGGTTCCAGAGACCTTCTCAACTCTCAAACATCAGTGATTTATGTATGTAAACTGAAGCAACGAATGAAAGTTTATACCAAGCCTTGGATTCGAAACCAGGTCTCCCGCTCACGAGGCAGATGTGCTAACCACTACACCATGATTGCATAGTCTGTTTGTATTACTGCACAGACTAGTACATCACGCCTCCGTCCACAATCGAAATTACTATTCACGCGTGAACCCACATGGTATGTGTTAAATATTCGCTGTTAAGTGTGTTTAGCCTTTATACCTGAGGGCTCAAAACCTACATTTCCTCATCATATAGGTTTCATTAGTTTAGGATTATTCAAAGATACATTAATGAAAAGGTCAAAACAAAGTTTTTCACGCTTCTCATAATTTATGACGCCATATCTCCTGAAATTTGCGTCGTACAATCACATAATTTTTTAGGTACATTCAGTTCTACATGTTGATTCTGTCTACAAAATATGTTGCGGGTAGAATTAGTAGCAAAGACATAATGAGTGAAAGCGTCCTGTCTTACTAACTGCTAAAACTTAGTAATATAGGTTTTTCCCTTCATTATTTTGTCGGGAGTGTCAACAAGACAAAAAGTCGAAAAGGTTTCATATTTTGTGTAAAGTTTGTTGGAAGTCACTTAAGTGCTTTCGTTCTCAAATAAGGGCCTGGGGCCGGCCGGATTGGCCGTGCCGTTCTAGGCGCTACAGTCTGGAACCGAGCGACCGCTATGGTCGCAGATTCGAATCCTGCCTCGGGCATGGATGTGTGTGATGTCCTTAGGTTAGTTAGGTTTAATTAGTTGTAAGTTCTAGGCGACTGATGACGTCAGACGTTAAGTCGCATAGTGCTCAGAGCCATTAAGGGCCTGGGTAATTTGTGCTCCATGGGACACACTGACTCAAGATACGTACCACGTTCCTCACTCTGATACCTGACTTTTTGAATTAAACTTTCAGCGTAAGATCATATCTTTTGAATAGCGGATTGGTTTTAAATTTTTAAATTCTGCCAGTGAGTATATGAATACTGAAAATAATTTTTTTTGTCCCTGAAAGTTGTTTGACATGTAACCTGCAACTGGGAACGGGTGACCGAATGGCTGCGTTCGCTGTTTAGTAATAGAGGTGGATTTTTTCTTATTAATTTTAAGCTCTCTGCCCGACATTTTGCCATTACTTTTCTACAGTAACACTTCTTTTGCCACTCATTTTTTTGTTTTCGAATTTCTCAAAATTCTCAACTTTCTTGGAAATGAATTCATGCGTCCCTTCCGGCCATTGGTGGCCGAGCGGTTCTAGGCGCTTCAGTCTGGAACCACGCGACCGCTACGGTCGCAGGTTCGAATCCTGCCTCGGGTATGGATGTGTGTGATGTCCTTAGTTTAGTTAGGTTTAAGTAGTTCTAAGTTCTAGGGGACTGATGACCTCAGATGTTAAGTCCCATAGTGCGCAGAGCCATTTTGAGTTCTCGAATTTCCTCCTGTGGGCTATTCTGCCAAATTCTAACTGCCAAGTTAGATGGTCGAAATCTAGAGCTGGTTCTTGAGGCTTCACAAGTTTCCACCACACTGCGCTTTCTGGCTGTGATCATTCCCTATTTAAGTGTAAACACACATGATGCTCAGGTAGTTGTGCCTCTATTTTTTGGTGGACGGTTGTGAATCAATGGTCCATGTGGCATATGCCATCATCGCATCAAAATCTGTATTGTCGTGTGAGCCGTAGCACCGTAGCTGTCACTGTGCAGGAACAGTCGAAATCTAAAGGCAGACTTGGACATCTCGCATTTCGCCAAAGAATCCTCGACATTACAGTACTGAGCGCCAGGCAGCAGTAAGCAATCTGTGAGGGTGACTGTATTCCGTTTCGGAGAGGAACTGACTTGATTAAGTATGGAGCAATGCAAGCATTGGGTGTCGCTGTTATATGAGAGATAATACAAGAGTTGTCCGCAGTTGCCTCCACTAGTGTGCGTGCGTGTGTGTGTGTGTGTGTGTGTGTGTGTGTGTGTGTGTGTGTGTGTGTGTGTGTTTGGTGTTTCTGAAAAGGTATACACCGCCTTTTGACATTGTACTAACCTCTGACAAAGATGAATAAAGAAGTGGATACAGTGAAATAGTTATATTCTAATTAAGCAAGCAAAACTGGTAATGGAATAGAGAACGTCTCTGATGCCTAGGAGGCAATATAGTTGGAGCAATTGGAACAGTTCTTGATAATGCCACTGCCTCTTTAAGAAGCTAAACCCGCGAGCCATAAGAGTAAAGCCACTGTAAAACACCTCTCTCCCTATGGAAAAACGACTTTTTGAATTATTTAAACAACACAGTTTGCAGCCTAGAATAATTCCTAGTATGACAAATATCCTCTCAGTTCCTCTCATCTGTCTTAAGAAACTAAAGAACGCGCTCCCTCTCCCTCTCCCTCTCTCTCTCTCTCTCTCTCTCTCTCTCTCTCTCTCTCTCTCTCTCGGTGACAAGGCAAAGGAGCCAGTCCAGTATTCATTGTCGCTCGGTCCTGCATGCAACTAACAAATTCAGTCTAATAATAATGAAATACTTTACACCAGTTTTTCTGAATTTGTCGAAGAAAGTGCAGCTTATTACACATCAAGCGGTACCAGTACTTTTACGCCTATGAGCTTGCACTCCATTGGATTTCATTAACGCCAACAAGACTATTTAGAGACGCCACCAAACGCGCAGGCATCTCTCTTTCATTCTAGAAATAGAACTATGTACACGCTAGTGTCTGAAAGGATGTTCGCTGAGTGAGAGCATATTTGCAGATTAGGATATTGGAAAAGTTATAAAAAATATAGTTAGTCCAAAGATCATAATGCACCCTTAAGACGAAAAAAGGAAAAGGCGATGCACCACGGAGGGGTCGGAAACCGTTAGTTGTAACATACCTGTACACACAAAGAAATGATTACAATTTCAGAAAAAATGGATGATTTATTAAAGAAAGGAGCTTCAAAAATTGGGCAATTCATTAACTCATTGGTGCATCTCTGGCCATAATGCAAAGAGTTACTTGACTTGATTGAGTTGTCGAATTTCCTCCTGTGGGCTACCGTGCCAAATTCTGTCCAACTGCCGAGTTAGATGGCCGAAATCTAGAGCTGGTTCTGGGACCCTGCACATAATGCTCTAAACTTTCTCAGTTAGGGAGAGGTCCGGTGACCTTGCTAGCCAATGCAGGATTTTTCAAGCAGGAAGACATGCAGTAGAGACCCTCGCAGCCCATGACGACATGCCATGAAGGGTAACAACCCGGGACGTAGAATATCGTCGATCTAGCGCCGAGCTATAAGGCAGCCGCGTGTGGCAACCATAGGGGTCCTGCTATGGATTGAAACGGCACCCCAGAACATCACTCATGGCAGTCGGTCCGTATTGCGGGTGACTGTCTCCGGAGACATTCTCGTTGGTCATCGGTGACAGGAATCTCATTGACTGGATTAGAATTGCCTTCAGTGATCCCTCTTCGAACTGGACGCTGATGACCAGCGAAGACGTGTCTAGAGGATCACCGGAGACCTGGGGCATACCACACTCATCGCTATCCGTCCTACGGCCCGACAACTGGGACTGATGGTCTGGGATGTCAAAAATGGATCAAATGGTTCTGACCACTATGGGACTTAACTTCTGAGGTCATCAGTCCCCTAGAACTAAGAACTACTTAAACCTAACTAACCTAAGGACATCACACACAGCCATGCCCGAGGCAGGATTCGAACCAGTGACCGTAGCGATCGCGCGGTTCCAGACTGTAGCACCTAGAACCTCTCGGGCACTCCGGCCGGCTGAGGGTCTAAGATGCCATTTGTTTTCATAGGAGGACCGCTTTGGCTGTCATCCTTGACACCCTTACAGCGCTGCGGTGCATCGACGATATTCTACGTCCTGTTTATATACCCCTCATGGCAGGCTACCTTGAGCTTACTCTTCAGCAAGATAACGCCCGCCTACACACGGCGACAGTTTGCACTGTTTGTCTTCTTGTTTGCCAAACCCTGTCTTGGCCAGCAAGGTCGCCAGATCTCTCTCCAGTTGGGAACGTTTGGATCATTATGGGCAGGGCTCTCCAGCCAGCATGGAATTTCGGCGGTCTAACTCGTGAATTGCATATAATTTGACATGGCGCTCCTCAGGAGGACATCTAACAACTCTATCAAACAATACCAGGCCGAATAACTGATTGCATAAGGGGCAGAGTTGGACCACCGCGTTATTGACTTGCTTCATTTGTGAATTTCTTTCTCTTGAACAAATCACCCAATTTTTCTGAAATTGTAATTATTACTTTCTCTGTACGTGTACGTCGCATCTACAGACTGCAGTCCCATTCGGATAATTCCTTCATGGTACGTCGTTTGTTTTTGTGTGAGAGTACACTACTGTCCATTAAAATTGCTACACCAAGAAGAAATGCAGATGATAAACAGGTATTCATTGAACAAATATATTATACTAGAACTGACATGTGATTACATTTTCACGCAATTTGGGTCCATAGATCATGAGAAATCAGTACCCAGAACAACCACCTCTCGCCGTAATAACGGCCTTGATACGCCTGGGCATTGAGTCAAATAGCTTGGATGGCGAGCACAGGTACAGCTGCCCATGCAGCTTCAACACGATGCCACAGTTCATCAACAGTAGTGACCGGCGTATTGTGACGAGCCAGTTGCTCGGCCACCATTGACCAGACGTTTTCAATTGGTGAGAGATCTGGAGAATGTGCTGGCCAGGGCAGCAGTCAAACATTTTCTGTATCCCAAAAGGCTCGTACAGGACCTGCAACATGCCGTCGTGCATTATCCTGCTGAAATGTAGGGTTTCGCAGGGATCGAACGAAGGGTACAGCCACGGGTTGAAACACATCTGAAACGTAACGTCCACTGTTCAAAGTGCCGTCGATGCGAACAAGAGGTGACCGAGGCGTGTAACCAATGGCACCCCATACCATCACGCCGGGTGATACGTCAGTATGGCGATGACGAATATACGCTTCCAATGTGCGTTCACCGCGATGTCGCCAAACACCGATGCGACCATCATTATGCTTAAACAGAACCTGGATTCATCCGAAAAAATTACGTTTTGCCATTAGTGCACCCAGGTTCGTCGTTGAGTACACCATCGCAGGCGCACCTGTCTGTGATGCAGCGTCAAGGGTAAACGCAGCCATGGTCTCCGAGCTGATTGTCCACGCTGCTGCAAACGTCGTCGAACTGTTCGTGCAGATGGTTGTTGTCTTGAAAACGTCCCCATCTGTTGACTCAGGGATCGAGACGTGGCTGCACGTTCCGTTACAGCCATGCAGATAAGATGCCTGCCATCTCGACTGCTAGTGATACGAGGTCTTTGGTCTTGTTGTGGCAGTCCTTGCCTCTGTCCAGTCTGATACACCCGTTCCGTATTACCCTCCTAAATCCACCGATTCCATGCTCTGCTAACAGTCATTGGATCTCGGCCAACGCGAGCAGCAATGTCACGATACAATAAACCGCAATCGCAATAGGCTACAATCCGACCCTTGTCAAAGTCGGAAACATGATGGTACGCATTTCTTCTCCTTACACGAGGCATCACAACAACGTTTCACCAGGCAACGCCGGTCTACTGCTGTTTGTGTATGAGAAATCGGTTGGAAACTTTCCTCATGTCAGCTCGTTGTAGGTGTCGCCACCGGCGCCAACCTTATGTGAATGTTCTGAAAAGCTAATCATTTGCATATCACAGCATCTTCTTCCTGTCAGTTAAATTTCGCGTCTGTAGTACGTCATCTTCGTAGTGTAGCAATTTTAATGGCCAGTAGTGTATATTTTAACTATCGGAGCTTAAGATGTTGCCCCTAGGCCACTGTGTCACTTCGAAATCAGTCAGGTGGTATGGCTGTAAAGTCAGTGACGAGTCTGAAACCGACTTCTTTCTTTAGGCTAAAATGCGTAACTGGCTTTTTTTTGTCGTAGTGTGTATTTTACGTAAAAGAATGCCCATTACACAATATTAGAAACTTTCTGAAACCTAAGACAAACATGTTTTAATACGTTAAGTTACCCACACGTAATATTTGTGTTTGCAGAAACTGTATGTCGAGATTCACAGAAGACAGATTGCTTTTTGTAGCATGTACCTGCATTACACGTAGCCCGTTACTGGGCACTATAATATAAATGGAGTAAAGTTACAGTAACTGAAATGAATGATGTTCCAACCAGAATAATATTTTTTTTTAAATATTGTGTTTGAGGGATTTTAAAGTCAATCAACAAAGCGACCATGTTTTTCCCCCTAAATTCGTGCTGTCAACACCCGTGGGAATAAAACAATTAATCTGTTTCTCTCCCTTACCAGCGCTAATTGCATTTTTCCCTGCGCGCGCAAATATGGTGTAATTTGGGTGCTGTCCCAAGCGACAACAGTTCATTATTTTTCAGTCACACGTTGCGCAGAACAGAACACACGAATTTCATCCCGTGGTGAGAGTAACAGAATAAATAAATTAACTCACGAAAGATATATGTTTGCCCCGCGTTGTTACTTTTCTCTTGATAAAAATATTTATGTTCGCGTTAATGTACACGCCCCTGCGAAAACGAGTGTCTCTCTCTCTGACGTACTAAAATGCCAGTCCACAATACGAAAGTTGCGACGGACTGTCTACCAAACGTTCTACTTTTCGAACGATTTTTATTTTCGACTTTATTTATTGTTCTAGATCTTCCGTTCCCTATTCACGATAGCAGAGCGGCCAATTACAGGTATTTGCTCTTTACAGCCACATATCCTTGTAGACTGGCATTGGGACAAAGGGGTTTCTAGTAGAGCATAAGTGAGACAGTGTTTCTAGTTTTGGCGCGCAACTGATGACCAATGCAGTCCTCCTGAAAATTTTGGTCGGAATGCGAAGATTGGACGTATGCAACAAGTTTTTACTAGATCGCTTTCTTGCCCATTTGTTCAGCATAAATTTGACAATTGATTTTAATCGCACTTCCCAATGAGCTAAAGATTTAAAATTTTAAGCTTACCTCAGAAATGGATGACAATGCAGTGTGAACTTGCTTTCTTGTCGATCTGTTGGGTAGGTGGCGGGATGGACGTGAAAAATATTGGTGACGCCTGACATCTCGGCGGCCCTACAGGAGCAGCATGTTGTACGTGTAGTATCATAATGAGTTCGTGGCTGTATGCGAGCAAATGGGCAATGCTATGTAGAGAGAGGGAGAAGCAGAAGACAGACGTAGGGAGGAGAAAAGGAAACCTGTGCAATATAAGTTACATGTGTACACAGGCAAAACCAAGAGTAAAATGATAGTACATACAAAAACAATTATTTAAATAAAAAAAATAATCTCATCAGAATATTTAAAACCCATGGAGAAATTTCACACACGCAACTCTGAAAAGTGAAACATAATTAACTAAAAACAAAATTTTCATACAGCACGTTTTCAAATTGGGCCAAATAAAATTATTTCTCCTCGGCCCATATACATTCCTAATCCCAAACAGATAGTTCCGAGGAATTGTGCTTGAGAAGCTTTGATAGTTATGACAATGCTTGTAAGATTAATAAATAAAACCATGGGCTGCACGCAGTAAATAACATCTTTCAAGTGTTGTCGAAGTATTGCAAATTCATAAGCACAAATTTCTAGGACTATCTGGATGGGCTAAGGAATTTGTATGGGGCTAAGAGAAATTACTTTATACTTTTCAGTCTGACTTAAAAGCACGTTACCTTAAAAACTTATGTTCATGTAAATAATTATTTACTTTACTTGTGGGTTAATGTTGTCCATGCCCCAAGAGAAAATTTGTCTTTGTGTGTGTGTGTGTGTGTGTGTGTGTGTGTGTGTATACGTAAGTATGTATATGTGTGTGCGTCTATGTAAATATATGTGTCACAGCATCTTGCATTTACATATCTTCTTTTGATGCATGTACTCCCTATTAAAATTGTTTTGTTATTTACGATGTTTTTGGTCTTAATTATTAAAGTATTTGTCTCAATGTAACTAGTATGGAACTGATCAGAAGAACTTTACTGTTCAATGTTCATGTAAGCCAATATTTAATGGTGTAGAAGGAAGAATCACTAAAATTCTTAGTTAGGATTTAAGAGAAAGGTTGTGCAAACTGTGCACTTTTCTGAGATGGGTGAGAAAAATTTTATAGAGTTTAAATATGCTCACTATTTTTATATACTGTATTTAGCATATTTCGTGACAGTACCTTTTCCGTGAAATGTTAACAAGACGATATTTGTCTTGGCTTCAGTCGTCTAGTGGAAGTATGATTTCGTCGGCTGCAGAAATGACCTGGTTCAAAGCGTTTGCCTCATTTTTGGTGCTTCAAATACCATTTCTTCGAATGTGGTTTCTTCTTAACGTTTATATAAAAAAAGTACTAACATAATTCATTTTTTCTGTTCACTAGCAAATATTTATAACGGCGACCTGCACATTGTTCTACCATCAACACACTCCAAGAGTTCACTGCCGACTGACTACAGTCAAAGACGACTCCAGCATCAAAGACATTTTACACAACACACAAGCTTCCACTTGAAACCAGTCTCTTTGATATTCTTCGTCACATCTACTAATATTAATCAATAAGCTGTCACTCTCAAAAATATAAGTAAATTAGCATAAAATAAGGCAAATTACTATTAAAAAAATTCTAACAAAATTATGAGAAAACATTTACAACTTCCCTCATTAAATTTGGTATCGACAAATCCAGTAGAAAATAACACATCTCCCAGATCCATTACACCTGCTCCCCAGGGCTTTCGTTGTTATGAACATATACAACAAAATCCCGACCACACTCAGTAATGGATCTGTATTACACAATTACTACATTAATGATGCAGTCTGATAACCTCTTCCAAATTTGGACTCTTTGGATCTGTGGACTTGTTACTGGCTGTTGTTGCAATGATCCTTCCCCATCAATCTCATACACAAAAAATTCAAGTAAAGAAATTTTTTAACATGACAAATATACATGGCATAAAACATAAATGAGAAATATTCTAAGATACAGCATACAAATTGAAAATAATAGTAAGATAATACTCATTTGGTAGAATATGTTATCTACAACCATTTCTTTGGTAACACTGTGCCAACTGGTTCTTATAATTAAATTTTTTTCCCATGTTATTGTGAATTTCATTTTGCTTACATATTGTACAATAAAAAATGATACTGGAAATATATAGTGTGGTGTTTTTTCTATATATTTGCCTTATATATATATATATATATATATATATATTACTTCTGTTTTTTTTAATTTTATATTTTTTTTTACTCATGGTTTTTTTATTTTGTATATTTTTTTGCTTATGATTTTCTTTTTGAATTATATATATATATATATATATATATATATATATATATATATTCTTATGCTTTTCTTTCTTTTGGTACAGCTAAAGATACATCAGTATTACCTACATCTTTTTTACAATTATTTTGTACACTTGCCTCTCTACTACAATATTACTACAAGTCACATTCTTGTGAAGAGTACTTTTGCTACCCACAACATCAGTATAAAGAACAATAAATTGCTCATATATTATGAGGCTTTATCTAAAATTGGTTTTGAAACTTATATCTTTGCATGCATGTCCTCACATGCATGCCTTCACCCACAGGGAAGACTTAGCTTCCAAAAATTAGAAAAATTCAGTAATGCTTATATAGTTTCAAAGAGACAACATTCCCGAGACCAAATAATTTCTTTGACTTAGGGTGTACCAAACGATAAGCATTAGGGTGTGGATTTTCTGTGACTACAAAAGGCCCAATATAGATCTCAAAGAATTTTTTAATTTCTGAAGTTAACATTTTTGATTTTTCATTAGATTTGACCAGAGCAAGAGCCCCAATTTTGAAAGCGGTTAATTTTACCTTGTTGTTATGTCTTTCATTCCTCTTTTCCCCTTGTTTCCTCATAGTTTCCCTGACAATTTCCTCTATCTCTTGCATAGTTAAAGGCGTACATTTAGGAAATTCAAGAAGTTCTTATATAAGATTTGGAGATCTGATATTAAACATAATCTCATATGGTGAAAATCCTGTGGAACTATGTTGTAGGCTATTCATAATATCTTCAAAATTTCGAATGTGCTCAAACCAGGTTGGATGTTCATGGCTACAATAGGTTCTGCAAAGTCTCCCTTAATATATCTTTCTGCAGGACTGGTGGATGGAGAATGAACAGATATAAGTATATGCTTCAATTTTAATCTTTCAATATACTTTTTCCAAATTTTGGAAGTGAACTGTGAACCATTATCTGATAATATAGCTTTTGGTTAACCCACCTGTGCGAAATAATCTGTTTCAATTTTTATTATAATTCCATGGCTAGTAGCTTTTTTCACTGGATATAGTTTAATTACTTTTGAAAATACATCTACCATAACAAATATATAACAGTGACCACCTTTACTCTTTGGTAACATTCCATATAAGTCCACAGCGATAAGATCTAAAGGTTTTTCCGGAATAATGTTTTGCACCTCTCCACCACGTCTTTGATTGCTCACTTTAACTCTCTGACATTTGTCACAGGTTGCAATTCTTTTCTTACCTTCTTTCAAAAATCGTAAAAATAAACATTTTCTTGTATCTTTTGAATGCACTTGTGTATCCCGCAATAACCAAAACTTTCACGTATGTAAATAATCAGCTTTTCAGCATCTCCCTCTGGCCAACACAGTTTCCAATTATCAGAATCTACATATGTTCTCCGAAATAAATCTCCTTATGTAATTTGTAAAATTTATCAAGTTTCTCACACCCCTTCTTGCCTAAACATTCATTGATTAATTTCCAACTTTGATTAAAATTTTGATTTTTCCTAATTTTGTTACACCTAGTCTAATTGTTTTCTCATTTTCCACCCCTTTCAAGTATCTAATTTTAAATTGCTTTTCCTCCTCTTGTTCAAAAATCTTCGTTTCTTCCCTAATTGGTAGCCTTGAAAGTGAATGAGCTACTACATTCTCAGAACCTTTTTTGTGCTTGATTTCAAAGTCAAACTGTTGCAGAAATATTGCCCATCTGGTCAATCTACTGTGGTATAAATTACACTCTTGTAAGTAACTCAAAGCTTTATGATCCGAAAATATTATGGTTTTATGTCCAATAAGGTAAATTCTAAATTTTGTAAAAGCCCAATGAATTGCCAAAAGTTCCTTCTCTGTGACTGTATAATTTTTCTCATGCTCGAGCAACATTCTGCTTGCAAATGCTATGGTACAATGTATCTTAACTCCATTCTCTACTCTTTCTTGAAATAACTCTGCTCCAAGCCCATAATTACTGCTATCATTGTTCAAACAAAATGGTAAATTAAAATTAGGTCTGTGTAATAAGTGTTGCTTCCTCAACTCTTGCTTAATTTTATCAAACTCTTCCTGACAACTTTTATCTCAAACCCAAACAGTGTTCTTCTTAAGTAACTGACTTAAACATGGTGCATTCAGACTCTGATCACTTATATGTTTTCGGTAATAACCACATAACCAAAAGAACAACTTAAATTGTTTTTTAGTCTTAGGGATAGGAATTTCTGAAATTGCTTTAATTTTTTCTGGATCTGCCAAAATTCCCTTGTCTGTGACAACATGACCCAAAACTTGTAATTCAGAAACTGCAAACTTACATTGCTCTAATTTCAGTGTCATCCCCCCCTCTTCTAAATTTTTCACAAACTGTCTTCAAAATCGAAAAATGTTCCTCCCAATTTTGCCCTGTAACCAAAATGTCATCTACATAAATTATCAGTTTAGATGCAAGTTCTTGCCCCAGTACATGATCCAAAGCTCTTATAAATTCGGAAACAGAAGAATTTAACCCAAATGGCACAACACAATATTGGTAACTCTTACCATTGTACAACAAAGCAGTATATTTTCTAGAATTAACCGAAACTGGTACCTGATGAAAACCTGAAGTTAGATCCAAACTTGACATATATTTTATATCTGTAAATTTATAGAGTAACTCATCAACATTTTCGGGATGGTCTGTCTGTCTGAACAAAATTTTGTTTAAGTGTCTAGAGTCCAAAACAAATCTTACTCCACCATCTTTTTTCGAAACAACTACTAAAGGATTATTATATGCACTGATACTCCTTTGTATTATATTACATCCTTCCATCTTTTTCAGCTCTTTCTCAACAGCAGGTCTTTTTGATATTGCAATACTGTATGGTTTTATGAAAAATGGTTCATGAGATTTTACCTGAAGCTCACACTGATAACCCTTTACCCTACCAGGTATGTCACTGAAAACGTCACTGTATTCCCACAGCAGATTTTCTAACTGTTGTTTTTGCTCCCCAGATAAATTTTGTGTTTCTGAAATTTTCAAGTTTACTAAATTCCCAAATTCAACTTCATCAGTCTCAAATCTACGAATTTCAGTGTTCTCCAATCTATTTTCTTTTAGTAAATTGATACTGTCAAAATTTCCATTACTCTAATCACCAAGTGTGTTCACAAAATTTGTCTGAATGTATTCCCTTTCACTAGTTTCTATCAAAAGTTTTCTTCCAACCCAATCGAATGCTGTATTTACTTTTACTATCCAATTCATACACAAAAGAAAATCCTCATTAAATTCCTGAATTACAAAACATCCATGTGTGAACAACTTGCCTTCAATTAAAAATGTCACTAAAGCCTGGCTTTTTATCAATTTACTGCTCTTCCTAGTAGCTCCTTTTATCTTTACCCCAACAACTGGCATTTCAACATAATCTTTCCCCACTTTCAATTCCTTGCTTAACCGTTCAGATATTCCTGAGATCTCACTTACTGTATCAATTAAACATTTACCAATCCATGACCCAATTTTAAGTTTTATATAAGGACTGCAAAATTGATCACTTTTCTCAGAACCTGTATCCTCATGTAATAAATCACTTTCAATTTCCCCAAACCCAAACTTATCAGAATCATTTGGTATACCATTATATGTATTATTTGTCACAGTTATAAAATTTGCACAAGATACAGAATTGTCATTAGTTCTCTCTATTATCTCGAATAGCCAAGAATTTTCATCCAAATCACATTGTAGACTATTGAAGTACTTATCCTTCAGCTTTTCAAAAATAAAATATCTCATCTTGTTCCACCACATAGTTTCACATACATTAATAAGCATCTTTCTAAAGTTCTTGTCAAAAGTAATAGTTTCCCTGTTCAGCCATAGATTCATAAGGAATGTGTGTGTGTCATTAGTATCTGTAAAAGTTTCACTTAGGCTAGAAGTTATACATGTGTCATCATTATTTGTGTAGTCAGATTCTTTACCAACAACATCAATATTCACACTTTCACATACACCCTGCTTGCGAGCCTTATTCATCCTGGTAACATCCCTGGGAATTTCTATAATATTCTCACTATTTAATCCATTTTCAACCATGTGTATACTCAACTTCCTATTTAAACTAATGAAACATCTTTCCTCACCATCATCATCAATACCATTACCATCATTATCAACTTTATCATCAACAACATTATCATTATACATATTCAGGTCATACACATTCAAATTATCCCCCAAAATATTATTTCCCCTTTCTAAGGTTACCAGATCCCTTTCACCAATATTTTCATTCTCACAGCATACATTCTCTCTTTCATTCACACATGTCTCTGAACTACTACAAATTACATCATCTGACAAAGTGTTGTTCTTTTCTGCCCAAGTGTAAAACTCTATCAAATTAAATGAATCACAATTACGTTTATCTATTGTATGTTCTTGTGTACTGAAAATTTTATCTTTATCAATATTATCATTATTTTCCTCTTGAAATTTCTTCAATAAGTAACAACTAATAACCTCATGTGATAGCTTAGGTTTGGAAATGTCATGTTTGGGTTTATGATTATCACATCCATTGGTCCTTTCATCATGCTCACCTTCAGCCTCAACCTTGCGGACCTTCAAGAGGGTGTCTACTCGTTTTTTTATTTCCTGAATTACAACTGGTTCCTGTTTGAACTGCTGATTGTGGTTCTGCCAATGTCTCTGATCAACATTTCTGTTCCCATTCCTATGCCAAACTCTACCTGGTTGTTGGTAGTTTCTGTTGTACTGATCTCTAGCAAAATTTCTGTCATTTTGATCCCTAAAGTGTTCTCTATTTTGTTGATTATTTCCGCGAAAATGTTGTTCTTGTTTTGGATGAAAATTATGATCCTTCTTTTGAAAATTTTTATATCCCCCTGAATTTTGACTGACACCATGATAATTGTTTTGTTCCCTTTCTTGAAAGTTATCATTTCCCCAATTTTGACCACTACCTTTCTGAGTAAACCCACTGTGTGTTCTTGTTGTTACCCTATCCAACTTTTCAATATAATTGAGAAACTGTTCAACATTACTATCAGGAGAATGAACTAAACTCAACTGCATTGCTGATGGCAATCTTCTCTTTAAGGTATCAATTTTGATCAAGTCTTCCAAAGGTTTTATTAAATGAATAAGTTTTTGAAGTACACTTTTGCAAAATTGTTTCATGCACCCATCTGATTCTCTATAGTTTCTCCCATTCAAAAATTCACTTTTGATTCTAGTTAGTTTAAGATCATCCCAAAAATTTTCCAGAAATTTTGATTCAAATTCTGAAAAGGTCATCCCCACAGCTACAATCTGGTTTGCCCAACTCAAAGCCTCCCCTTCCAAAAATTTTTTCACAAATTTCACTTTCATATCATTTAGTGAGTGAGGTAAAAAAGAATCCTTACAATACTGTATAAAATCACCGGGGTGTAAGGGTCTTTCTACAGAAAAGTGCTTCACTGGAATATTAGATACAAGACTGCATGTGTTGACATCGTGATTTTTGCTTTGAAATTCAATGTCAAAACTTTCAATTTTTTCTCTAACTTCTTTGCCAGATTTTCTGTTTTCTAAATCATTGTATTCTACTTTTTTTTCTAGAGTAACCAAACAATTGTCAGTTTTTTGTTCTACATTTTTTACTAAAACTTTTGTGTTCTCATTCAAATTTTTAATTTTCGCTTTTATCTCATTAAAATCAATTAAATTTCTGTCCCTATCTGCCAGTAACTCATTTTTACAATATTAATTTCATCGCTCAATTTAGCATCAATTTCATTTACTTTTGCTTCCACAGATTCAATTTCTTCCTCATCACTGCCAACTCTGTTCGAAAGATCATGCACTTGGGTATTCACTGCTTGGACTTGCAACAAAATGTTATCAATTTTTTCATCCCAGTAAGCCTTATTGTCGTCAACTGATTGTTTGACTTCTTTCATGAGATTTACAAGAAAACTTTTTAAATCAAATTGATCGGTTCTTTCTGTTTCATTTGACCTGTCCTGATTTTCGAAGTCTATTAAATTACTATTTTTTACTTTAGCCACGATACTCTCGAAAATCTCATAAGTCATTGTGAAGAAAAAAAAATTATACACAAGAATACAAAACAATATAAAAATATTGTTTTAACAAAATGCGAGGGTTTCGTGACTTATCTGGAACACTCTTCTACTGTTGCAGATCCACGTTTTCCATCCATGTGATTGTTGACCAAAATTCTTGAAATTACTTCTTCTGTCGAAAATTATATTTTTTGCCGAAACATTTCTTCTCCAAAACTTTTACTTCCTGACGAACACAACTACTGTAACACACATTCTGAAAACTGGTATTAACACACGAAAATTTTCTTCTTCGTAGCACTGTTTGAAGATCACGTGAACACAATATCCTGGCTACAGTCCCCAGTTGAAATATGCTCACTATTTTTATATACTGTATTTAGCATATTTCGTGACAGTACCTTTTCCGTGAAATGTTAACAAGACGATATTTGTCTTGCCTTCAGTCGTCTAGTGGAAGTATGATTCCACAATGCAGTTTCGTCGGCTGCAGAAATGACCTGGTTCAATGCGTTTGCCTCATTTTTGGTGCTTCAAATACCATTTCTTCGAATGTGGTTTCTTCTTAAAGTTTATATTAAAAAAGTAGTAACATAATTCATTTTTTCTGTTCACTAGCAAATATTTATAACGGCGACCTGCACATTGTTCTACCATCAACACACACCAAGAGTTCACTGCCGACTGACTACAGTCAAAGACGACACCAGCGTCAAAGACATTTTGCACAACACACAAGCTTCCACTTGTAACCTGTCTCTTTGATATTCTTCGTCACATCTACTAATATTAATCAATATGATGATAGTCCACCCCAAAGCTCATACTGGTTGATAACAATGAGATTGTTGACATACAGGACTGCCCTTTTCAAACACCGTCAAACTAGCCCATTTTGCATTTCTAAAATCTGATTTTACATATACATGGAAATTAATGTCATTTCGCTACCATGTTACATCGTCACGCAAAGTAGGTGATCAGATGCTATGTACCGGTATGTATATGATCGGTATTAGGATATTTGCCTATCGTAATTCTGTTCATTTCTCGTTGGAGACGAAAGGAAACTTTTGGCCTGTGGCGAGGCCTACCACTCACAATAACAGCGATCGGGCAGAAGGCGGAGGAAACATCGGTCACTGGGAATTGCGCACGATGGCCCGACCTGCCAATGGCTGGCAGCTTTCTCTTTTGATGTTGGGTCTCAGGACCAGAGCGATGGGCACACACTACTTTTACAGTGGCTGGTGCATTGTTCTCGCGAAAGCCTCATGTTTTTGGCAGGAATGCACCAGCTTCTGGCCACGGCTGTGACATTATTTGGGATGTTTCTGAGAAATGGTCTCCGAGCTCCAAGGCGTAGCCGAACGAACGACGGCACAAACCGCACTCCAATTATCATATTACATTTGCACCCGTCGCCAGAAAGCTTCCCGTGCAAAATCTTGGCAGAGGCTGTGATAAGCTACTCAACTCTTACACCAACAAACATTTGCAGTCACCATCGTAAACTGACGGGAAGGAATGGTACTGGCATCAAGGTTGACGGATTACCGTAGTGGGAGTCTAGACGAATTAGTTGTAAGGCCATAACTGGCGAAAGCTTTGTTTATCGGCGATAACTGGCTGAGTTCTGGTGCAGTGGAGCGGTCGCTCTCTGGCAGCAGGGTGGATGAGAATTTTTTGGAGTTGGTTTCTGGCCGCCGAAGGAGTCGGTCGCGTACTTTCCCGCCCTTGTTGCAGAGTAATTGCATTCGTATCTTCACTTGCCCGGCCACCTGGACAAACACTTAGTCTTATTTGCGCTCACGCTTCGATCGGTCTTCATGGCAGAGCCCATATCCATGTAGCGTAGCCAACCATTATTAGCAGCCGCCATCAGTACGCCCCCTTGCGCCGTACGCTCGGTAATACTAGCAGCTCCGGCCTGTGCAATTGCAGTTCCTTTTTCAATCGTCTAAAATTCGAGTTGAGGTTTCTCAACGGTGGGATCCGCAGACCACTTTGCTTCCTTCGGTTATATTGTGGCACTGCGTCCGATTACCCCCTATCGATATTGTACATTTCTCTTTTTTTTTCTCTCACCCACTAGATTTCATGCAGTGTCGTTTGTACAAGGGTCTTGTCAGCACCTCATTCAGGTAAGAACTGTTTGCATGTTTGGTATATGTTCATACAAATGACTGTTTCTTACATGCCTGGTTTACATGATTGCTTCTTGTACAAATTGGTGATCAGCTTTGTGTTTCGTTTAAAGATAATAAATGTAATTGAGTCGTGCGCGGCTCGCGCTCGTGCCGTTTATTGCTTGACAGCTTGTCTTTGCGGTGTAACCCTTTTTTTTTTTTTATTCGATTCACTGGCGTCACTAAGTTGCTGGTTTGCTTGCCCTTGAGTGGCAGCAGCAGCGCTTATCGGTAAGTGCACTGTCGTACTATCTCTGGAGCGACCTCTAGTATTTCCGGGTCGTGGTCTGTCAGCAGTTCAGTTGGGACGGAGCGCCAGTGAGGTCTGCACAGCCAGTACTCGCCCGACCGCTGGGGACACACATGCACTGTTCAACGGAAGGAGACTTGAGCCAGGACGACCGTTGGTTGGTCGTGCGGTGTCACCGCCAGACACCACACTTGCTAGGTGGTAGCCTTTAAATCGGCCGCGGTCCGGTAGTATACGTCGGACCCGCGTCTCGCCACTGTCAGTGATTGCAGACCGAGCGCCACCACACGGCAGGTCTAGAGAGACTTACTAGCACTCGCCCCAGTTGTACAGACGACTTTGCTAGCGATGCTACACTGACAACTACGCTCTCATTTGCCGAGACGATAGTTAGCATAGCCTTCAGCTACGTCATTTTCTACGACCTAGCCATAGCATTTGATATTTATCTTGAAGCATGTACAGTCAAGAGAGATGTTCTCCAATTGCGGGTTAAGGTTAAGTATTCCAAGAACTACGTTCTTTTCTTTATAGGATAATTACTTTACCTTGTTCCAGACCTCACACCAATCTCCGTGAGCTTAACAGCGTGCATTTCGGCCTCCTCTAGCAACACGGTGTTGGTTCTTCTGCCAACACTTCAGGTCGTTCGATCGTTCGTCCCATCGGGCGACCTGTATTTGGTCTTCCGATCGCTGCTGGGCCCCTTCAATAGATCATCTCGCGGAACTTGGGTCGAGTCCTTCATTGTGCAGAGATGTCGGGTGGCCATTGGGCCAGTGTTCCCTGTGCATGGTTGGGTCCGAGCCAGTGTCTCCGGGTCGTCGTCTGTCCGAGTTGGGATGGAGCGCCAGTGAGGTCTGGACAACCAGTACTCGCCGACCATTGGCGACGCACATGCACTATCCGACGGAAGGAGACTGGAGCGGTAACGACCGTTGGTTGGTCGTTCGGTCGCTCGTATCATTGGGCATTGTGTATTTGGTCTTTTGACGGTTTCTGGGCCTCCTCAGTTGGTCATCTTGCCGGACGTGGGTCCGTTCCTTCCTTGTGCAGACATGATGGGTGGCCAATGGGCAATTGGTCCCTCAGCATGGTTGGGTCCGAGCCAGTGTGTCCCAGTCGTCGTGTCTCCGAGTTTCGAACGGATATGAGGGAGTCGGGATGGACTGCAGTGAGATTCGGACAGCCATGACTCGACCGTTGCCGACACACATGACTTGAGTGGGGACGACCTCGTTTGGTCGTTCGATCAGTCCTCTCATCGGATGACGTGTATTTGGTCGCCGAGCGCTTATGGGTTCTCTGCGTCTCTCGACTTGTGATTCGTCCTTGTTGTTCCACAGTGATTGCTTTTAGGATTGTTCGAGTTCTTGTGGAAGCGTCTTCGTGCAACTGTGTCTAGCTTGTGTCATTTCGACTGAGCAGTTATGGTAATGCTGCCTGCGAACTGGAGTTTTCAGCCCGTCGGTTGGGACAGAGTTCGGCACGGCGTGTAGTTCGGCAGCCTTTGATGTTTTCATATTTTTGAATGGTTATTGAGCTTTGGTTGTATTTAGACGTCAACATTTGAAGACGTAGTGTTGCTTGTATCTTTGTCCTCTCTGACATTTTCCGTTGTCGTGCCGTTGGTCGGACGGAAGGGAATTGATTAGGTCGGTCCGTCAGCCGTCCCTGGGTCGGGTTGGCATCCGATTATTTAATCTTACTTTTGGCTGCCTATCACACCTAACTTTACGTTAGAGTTACCTCCTCAGGCCGATCCTTGGAACACTTCTGAGCACCACTGTTCTGTTGGATTTAGATTGTGATTTTTCTTTTAGTCTGAAGTACTGTGCGAGGCCTTCAGTCGTCTATTAGTTTCGTTTGTTTTAATTTTAAAACCAGGCCTTCAGGCGACTTAAACTAAGCTTCAAGACTGATTTGTTTTAAACTATTTTAAAAAAGATGTTTCGCTCCATTTTAAATCTTTGTTATCTAGGCCTTAAGTCTTGAGTTGTTCGATGTTCAGTATGTGGCCTTCAGCCGACCTTCAATGTGAAATGTTTTTAGGATAAGGCCTTCAGCCGTCTTACATCAAAACTTTGAAGATTCTTGTTTAAACTAATTTTGCTTAAAAAAAGAAAGAAGAATTTTGCTCTATTGGAAAGGCCTTAAGCCTTGAGTGGTTCTAAGTTCAGTATGAGGCCTTTAGCCGAGCTTTTACGTAAAACATTTTTAAGTAGGGCCTTCAGCCACGTGTATTCCTTAAAGCAATTTAAATAACTTGTGTTCGGGCTTTCAGCCGTAATGTTTTGCATCCTTTTAGGTCATGTGTGGTTAAGTGTTTTAGGAAAATAAAGTTTGTATGTTTGTGCAACTAACAGCAACTGATTTGGGCCCCTTTCCACAACCTGATCCGCTCTGTCCTGCGAAAGCAGATTTCAGTAATAGTAATTTTTAGGACGGAATTTGTCTGCTAAACACTCACACCCATCAGAATCCGTTTCCATCATCATATTTGGAAGGGGACTTTGATCAAATTAATTTAACGAATAAATTATATGAGAAACGTCACTCCACTTAGGATTTATATCAGGACGCCTATTATATTGGGTTACACACCTTGACTTGATTCAATACAAACTCACTCAGGTGAGGTCTGCATAACACCACGATTCTGCCCGCTAACTTGCGCATCAGTTAAGGATCCCACAACAGTAAACACGCTACTAGTTTCCAATATGTTCAGAAAACTAGATGAAGGGATTTTAACGTTACATTTGATTGAGGTACTTGAGCTACTAGCACTGAACACGAGCAAGTAGAGTAGCTGTGGTTCAAGTTTAAAAGATTGGGTGACCATGGACTAGGTAGGTAGGTATCTAGTAGACGAGCTCGTCACGACAGGAACTGCCAATGGTGTACAGTCACCGTAAAATAACTTGCAAAGAAAAGCGTAGGTCCATAGATGGAGAGGTACTGAATGAAACGCGTTTGGATTACAAGAGAGAAAGACGTAAAAGCTTCAGTGACTACAGTAGCAGATTCTGTCTTACAAAACCATAAGAAATTATTATCGTTTGAAGTGGCTGTTAGTAGCAACACAGAGTTCAAAACCTCATGGATGAGACAAAAAGTGCAATTAAAGATAGCACAAAAAAGCAGTCACGTTGATATTCCAAATTTTCCATCACAAAGGAAGGTCAAGGAATACTGCTTTAATTCTCATATCACCACAAAGCTGAAATGATACAGGTATTAGTGTCACTAATGTTGATAACCAGCTGAAACACCAAAAGCTGAACAACGCCATAGGGCTCGATAGGCATTTTATTTCATGGGAATAGGAAACTGCTGCAGGTTTAGCCCCTCTGTTAACCGCAATATACCGAACCTTAGTGTGGAGCAGTACTACTTGATCTTCTTCTGTAATAGGACATTAGGAAAACGTGTTGAGAATTTCCGCTTTTATTTTGCTACCCTCAGTTTCGGTCTATGTCTCATTCTTGAGGTTTTGGTGACTAACTGTGCTGTCACTAATAGACTCTACATACCACAAGAATTTTTTATGGTTTTATAGAAGACTGTCTGCTATGGTTGTCATTGAACAAAAACCTTTTGAATAAGCTGGATCATTATGGTTTGAGAGGGGCAGTGCACAAATGGTTTAATTCATAATTAATTGGAAGAAAGCAGAAAGTTGAAATAAGTGGTTCATGTAATGTTAAAACAACAGCTGATTCCTCAAACTGGGGGGGGGGGGGGCTATCAAGTACGGGGTCCCACAGGGTTCGGTCTTAGGTCCTTTACTGTTCTTGATATACATTAATGACTTTCCATTCCACATTGATGAAGATGCAAAGTTAGTTCTTTTTGCTGATGATACAAGTATAGTAATAACATCCAAAAACCAAGAACTAAGTGATGTAATTCTAAATGATGATTTTCACAAAATTATTAAGTGGTTCTCAGCAAACTGACTCTCTTTAAATTTTGATAAAACACAGTACATGCAATTCCGTACAGTAAATGGAACAACTCCAGTAATAAATATAGACTTTGAACAGAAGTCTGTAGCTAAGGTAGAATTTTCAAAATTTTTAGGTGTGTTCATTGATGAGAGGTTAAACTGGAAGCAATACATTGATGGTCTGCTGAAACGTCTGAGTTCAGCTACGTATGCTATTAGGGTTACAGCAAATTTTGGTGATAAGACTCTCAGTAAATTAGCTTACTATGCCTACTTTCATTCACTGCTTTCGTATGGCATCATATTCTGGTGTAATTCATCGTTGAGTAGAAAGCATTCATTGCTCAAAAACGTGTAATCAGAATAATTGTTGGAGCCCACCCACAGGCATCCTGCAGACATCTATTTAAGGATCTAGGGATCCTCACAGTAACCTCACAGTATATATATTCACTTATGAAATTTGTTTTTAATAATCCAACCCAGTTCAAAAGTAATAGCAGTGTGCATAGCTATAATACCAGGAGGAAGGATGATCTTCACTATGCAGGGTTAAATCTGACTTTGGCACAGAAAGGGGTAAATTATGCTGCCACAAAAGTCTTTGGTCACCTACCAAACAGCATCAAAAGTCTGACATAGCCAACTAACATTTAAAAATAAATTAAAAGAATTTCTAGACGACAACTCCTTCTACTCATTGGCTGAATTTTTAGATATAAATTAAGGGGAAAAAAACCATGCAATATTTTGTGTAATGTAATATCTTGTACAGACATCTTTCATTAACCTGACACGTTCCACATCATTACGAAGTGTCGTATTCATGCTCTATGGAACAAGTATTAATCTAATCTAATCTAACCTGAGCTCACTGCTTGGAATGATGTCCGGGTCACAACAGTCTGTAAGAAGTGTAGTAGAAGTGACCTACAAAAAACCTGCTGACTAATGTCACTGATATCTGTTTTGGAATCCCCTAATATATTTCTGAGCTCAAACTTAATGAGATATTTCGAACAGTATGATTTCCTCCACGCCAAACAATATACACTCCTGGAAATTGAAATAAGAACACCGTGAATTCATTGTCCCAGGAAGGGGAAACTTTATTGACACATTCCTGGGGTCAGATACATCACATGATCACACTGACAGAACCACAGGCAAATACACACAGGCAACAGAGCATGCAAAATGTCGGCACTAGTACAGTGTATATCCACCTTTCGCAGCAATGCAGGCTGCTATTCTCCCATGGAGACGATCGTAGAGATGCTGGATGTAGTCCTGTGGAACGGCTTGCCATGCCATTTCCACCTGGCGCCTCAGTTGGACCAGCGTTCGTGCTGGACGTGCAGACCGCGTGAGACGACGCTTCATCCAGTCCCAAACATGCTCAATGGGGGACAGATCCGGAGATCTTGCTGGCCAGGGTAGTTGACTTACACCTTCTACAGCACGTTGGGTGGCACGGGATACATGCGGACGTGCATTGTCCTGTTGGAACAGCAAGTTCCCTTGCCGGTCTAGGAATGGTAGAACGATGGGTTCGATGACGGTTTGGATGTACCGTGCACTATTCAGTGTCCCCTCGACGATCACCAGTGGTGTACGGCCAGTGTAGGAGATCGCTCCCCACACCATGATGCCGGGTGTTGGCCCTGTGTGCCTCGGTCGTATGCAGTCCTGATTGTGGCGCTCACCTGCACGGCGCCAAACACGCATACGACCATCATTCGCACCAAGGCAGAAGCGACTCTCATCGCTGAAGACGACACGTCTCCATTCGTCCCTCCAATCACGCCTGTCGCGACACCACTGGAGGCGGGCTGCACGATGTTGGGGCGTGAGCGGAAGACGGCCTAACGGTGTGCGGGACCGTAGCCCAGCTTCATGGAGACGGTTGCGAATGGTCCTCGCCGATACCCCAGGAGCAACAGTGTCCCTAATTTGCTGGGAAGTGGCGGTGCGGTCCCCTACGGCACTGCGTAGGATCCTACGGTCTTGGCGTGCATCCGTGCGTCGCTGCGGTCCGGTCCCAGGTCGACGGGCACGTGCACCTTCCGCCGACCACTGGCGACAACATCGATGTACTGTGGAGACCTCACGCCCCACGTGTTGAGCAGTTCGGCGGTACGTCCACCCGGCCTCCCGCATGCCCACTATACGCCCTCGCTCAAAGTCCGTCAACTGCACATACGGTTCACGTCCACGCTGTCGCGGCATGCTACCAGTGTTAAAAGACTGCGATGGAGCTCCGTATGCCACGGCAAACTGGCTGACACTGACGGCGGCGGTGCACAAATGCTGCGCAGCTAGCGCCATTCGACGGCCAACACCGCGGTTCCTGGTGTGTCCGCTGTGCCGTGCGTGTGATCATTGCTTGTACAGCCCTCTCGCAGTGTCCGGAGCAAGTATGGTGGGTCTGACACACCGGTGTCAATGTGTTCTTTTTTCCATTTCCAGGAGTGTAGATCCATACGAAACGAACTCGTGTTTTCATCACATGATCCTGAAATCCCTAGATCAGAGGACACGTGGGCCCAGTATCCCTTTATTTCTGAAAAGCTTTAACTGGGTTACAAACGAACGCCACTGCCGTTAAATGCTGTATTGCACGAAATTTATGACTAGATTAAGGCATTCTTAGTAAGGAGGACGCTGCCGTTTATTGTGGTTTCAGAGTGATAGTCAGATGTAAAAATAACTACTCATCTTGTTCATGTTGTAGTTTAATATCCTGACAGACAATATTATATACAATGATTCCAAAAAGTTCCGAGATTGATTTTATTCCAGGCGTACAAGCGACGACTTCGCAGTAAGTATGGTTCAGCTTAAACTACCAATTGTAAACAAAGGAGGTGCATTCGACAAGTCAACGTTGTTGTATCACAAATTGCAATGGAGCAACATTTCTAAATCAAGTGAGCAGAACCTTCAACAAAATAATTTGAAGAAGGCAAAAGCGTTGGCAAAGTTTCTCCTGCACATCTTGACACCCGAACAAAAATAACGATTCGTGGACGCCTGCCACGTCTTGATTGAAATGCAAAACGCGGACAATTACTACCATGTAAAAAGGATCACGCGTGAGGACACTTGGTGTTATCAATACGAACCTACCACCAAACGAAAAAGTGCCAAAATATTAACATCAGGAGTCATCGCTTTGACGACGCAACTGACATTCCACCCTGTGTAACGCGTCAGTTGAACAACATCCTCACGAAGGACTTAAATGATAGTTTCACGTGGTTTTATGAATGCTCTGCACGTTGTACTCAAGTGGAGAGAGACTATGTAGTATCTCTGAAGCACTAAAAACATCATATTAAATTTAATCTGCTTTTTAAATTATTCCACCCTGCGTACTTTGTGAACTGATGGGGCGAGATTGTACGGAAGTCATTGCTATACAAACTAAAGATGCTATTACATACTACTTTAGTCTGCTGCATTACTGTTAACTGCGCTGTTATACTGGATACGTGCTTTATACTACATTGATCAGTAGAGTTTTCCTCATGAGGGCTGCAGTACGTATGATGAAAAACAGTGACCTTGATGAAGTCACAGAAACACAAATCTTTCTAAATGTCGCGAATTACTGACTTGTCCCAATTATAATAAACTGCACCAAAAATACATAAATTTATCCTCATTCCCTCTAAAACCCGTTCAACTGTCTATAATAACCTGCAGTTTCTTTAGCAGGGACTGAGTACCCTGACAACTGTTCTGTTACCTGATACATACCAAGGCACAGACAGTTCTCAGGGCAAAAGCTGCATCTGGACATAGAGACTTTCGCGAAATCCTGACAGGCACGGACTGAATGAAGTGCTTCAGTTGGGAGACTGACAATAGAGGGCGACTGCCGAACTTGAAACGCTTTTGGTTACTTAATCGAAGCCTTTCAGATATTCCCGTTCCAGCCAGTGTAGTTATTCTTGGATTGTTGCCCTCTTGACCAGTGCGGAATGCAGAGAAACGCTTGAAGGAATTGTTAGTGGTATTCACGAGAAAATCCGGCAGGCTACCAGCGCTGGGAAGTGTCACAATTAAAAACACCCGACAGCGACGCAGGGGCTTCCAAGCCATATGCCAGTCGTCGCCGAAGGGCTTTTAGACCCACAAAGTCGAAAATTTTAGCACCCTGTACGAAGACTGGTAGGTGTAGTTATGTATCGTCAAGTGTCTGATAGTTAAGTTTTTTTCTGCATCTCCGCAAAATTCTCCCACAGATTCAACAAACCTGCGAACATTCGTGTAGCCCTTCTCTCTGTACGTTCAATTTCCCGCGTTAGCACTCTTTGGTAAGGATCCTACACACCTGAGCAATATCCTAGGATGGAGTCTTCTTTGTATACTGATTGAGTTTCCTTAGTATTCGACCAACGAACCGAAGTCTGTTTTACCTACGGCTGAACATACGTGATCGTTGGGTTTCGTGTCTCTACAAATTCTTATACTCAGGTATCTGTGTTAGTTGACCTGTTCCAATCGGAAACACTGGCATTTTAGTCGTAAGATACCATATTAACGTTTTTTCAGACAGTGAATTAATAGACAACACCATCACGTGCGGGAAGTCTGAGGCTACTATTAATACTGTCTGCAATAGCGGTGGCAACCATCTCAACTGAGAAAGGGCTTCGTAACAATTACATAATACACTCGTCGTAACTGCCGTCTGAGTCACGTCTGCTGTGCAGCGAGCTACGTTAATTTAAGTATTAACTGTATTTTTCTTACTTGCCACTTCTTCTTCCGTGTGTTTTTGCTTTTAGGAAGCTTTAATTGTCGAGTGCTAGTAACAGTATTCCATAGATTTCGTGTTTGTTTTGAATACAGTCAGAGAGAGTCCCTTTAGTCAATCATAATGCCAGTAGTGCTAGTGTTTGTTTTCAATACAGTCCAGAGACAGGTAGTGCTATTTTCATTATTTTCTACAAGAAGTGTCTATTAACCACAGTTTAGTCAACTATCAGCCGCCTTTAGTGAATTAGCAGTCTAGTTAAAAGTTGATTAACTCTCTACTGTAAATTCATTTCTTAGGATGGATAGGATGTGTGACTGCTGTGTACGGACGCAGGAGGACCTGGCCACTATTCGCGAACAGCTGAGCGTGTTGATGGCCGTGGTCAGTCGTCTTCAGGTTGCTGCCTCGGGTTGTAGCGGCAGTGGGGAGTCTGGTGTGTCGCATGGTACACCCCAGGTGTTACATGCTTCACTCACTGTCGCTGCTGTCGAGACATCTTCACGGGTACTTGGCGCGGTTGGACCACCCTCTCCCCAAGGGGAGTGGCGGGTTCAGCGGCGTTCGCGGCGCACGAGGCGGAGGGTCAATGTAGAGCCTGGCCGTGTGGCATCGTCCGCTCCTTCAGCAAGGTCCGAGCAGGCACACGGGGGGAGGGGTTTATTAGTGATTGGGAGCTCCAACGTTAGGCGGGTGATGGAGCCCCTTAGCGGAAAGGTCGGGGAAGAAGGCCAGTGTTCACTCTGTCTGCTTGCCGGGGGGTCTCATCCGAGATGTGGAGGAGGCCCTGCCGGCGGCGATAGGGAGCACCCGACTGCAAATTGTTGCTCATGGCACCAATGACTCCTGCCGTCTGGGTTCAGAGGTCATCCTCAGTTCATACAGGCGGTTGGCCAAGTTGGTGAAGGCGGAAAGCCTCGCTCGCGGGGTGGAATCTGAGCTAACTATTTGTAATATCGTTCCCAGAACCGATCGCATTTCTCTGGTTTGAAGCCGAGTGGAAGGCTTAAACCAGAGGCTCAGACGATTCTGCGGAGATCTGGGGTGCAAATTTCTCTACCTCCGCTATCGGGTGTAGAAATGTAGAGTCCCCCTGAATAGGCCAGGCGTGCACTACACACAGGAAGCGGCTACAAGGGTAGCGGAGTACGTGTGGAGTGCACATGTGGGTTTTTTAGATTTCCCCACCATGTTATAGTTCTGTGTGGAGATTTTAATTTGCCGGATATAGACTGGGAGACTCAAACGTTCATAACGGGTGGCAGGGATAAAGAATCCAGTGAAATTTTTTTTTAAGTGCTTCATCTGAAAACTACCTTGAGCAGTTAAACAGAGAACCGACTCGTGGTGATAACATGTTAGACCTTCTGGTGACAAACAGACTCGAACTATTTGAAACAGTTAACGCAGAACAGGGAATCAGCGATCATAAAGTGGTTACTACATCGATGATTTCAGCCGTAAATAGAAATATTAAAAAAGGTAGGAAGATTTTTCAGTTTAGCAAAAGTGACAAAAAGTAGATTTCAGAGTACTTGATGGCTCAATACAAGTTTTGTCTCAAGTAAAGATAGTGTTGAGGATCAGTGGACAAAGTTCAAAACCATCGTACAATATGCGTTAGATGAGTGTGTGCCAAGCAAGATTATAAGAGATGGATAAGAGCCACCGTGGTACAACAAGCGAGTTAGAAAACTGCTGCGGAAGCAAAGGGAACTTCACAGCAAACATAAACATTGCCAAAGCCTTGCAGACAAACAAAAATTACGCGAAGTGAAATGTAGTGTAGGGAGGGCTATGCGAGTAAAGTTCTATGTACTGACTTGGCAGAAAATCCTAAGAAATTTTTGTCTTATGTCAAAGCGTTAGGTGGATCAAAACAAAACGTCCAGACACTCTGCGACCAAAATGGTACTGAAACAGAGGATGACAAAGGCCGAAATACTAAATGTCTTTTTCCAAAGCTGTTTCACAGAGGAAGACTGCGCTGTAGTTCCTTCTCTAGATTGTCGCACAGATGACAAAATGGTAGATATCGAAATAGACGACAGAAGGATAGAGAAACAATTAAAATCGCTCAAAAGAGGAAAGGACGCTGGACCTGATGGGATACCAGTTCGATTTTACACAGAATATGCGAAGGAACTTGCCCCCCCCCCCTTTCTTGCAGCGCTGTACAGTAGGTCTCTAGAAGAGCGTAGCGTTCCAAAGGATTGGAAAAGGGCACAGGTCATGCCCGTTTTCAAGAAGGGATGTCGAACAGATGTGCAGAATTATAGACTTATATCTCTAACGTGTGACAGTTGTATAATTTTGGAACACGTATTATGTTCGAGTATAATGACTTTTCTGAAGAGTAGAAATTTTCTCTGTAGGAATCAGCATGGTTTTCGAAAAAGACGATCGTGTGAAACCCAGCTCGCGCTATTAGTCCACGAGACTCAGAGGGCCATAGACACGGGTTCCCATGTAGATGCCGTGTTTCTTGACTTCCGCAAAGCGTTCGATACAGTACCCCACAGTCGTTTAATGAACAAAGTAAGAGCAAATGGACTATCAGACCAATTGTGTGATTCGATTGAAGAGTTCCTAGACAACAGAACGCAGAATGTCATTCTCAATGGAGAGAAGTCTTCCGACGTAAGAGTGATTTCAGGTGTGCCGCAGGGGAGTGTCGTAGGACCGTTGCTATTCACAATATACATAAATGACCTTGTGGATGACATCGGAAGTTCACTGAGGCTTTTTGCAGAAGATGCTGTGATATATCGAGAGGTTGTAACAATGGAAAATTGTACTGAAATGCAGGAGGATCTGCAGCGAATTGACGCATGGTGCAGGGAATGGCAATTGAATCTCAATGTAGGCAAGTGTAATGTGCTGCGAATACACAGAAAGAAAGATCCCTTACCATTTAGCTACAATATAGCAGGTCAGCAACTGGAAGCAGTTAATTCCCTAAATTATTATCTGGGAGTACGCATTAGGAGTGATTTAAAATGGAATGATCATGTAAAGTTGATCGTCGGTAAAGCAGATGCCAGACGGAGATTCATTGGAAGAATCCTAAGGAAATGCAATCCGAAAACAAAGGAAGTGGGTTACAATACACTTGTTCGCCCACTGCTTGAATACTGTTCAGCAGTGTGGGATCCGTACCAGATAGGGTTGATAGAAGAGATAGAGAAGATCCCACGGAGAGCAGCGCCCTTCGTTACAGGATCATTTAGTAATCGCGAAAGCTTTACGGACATGGTAGATAAACTCCAGTGGAAGCTCTGCAGGAGAGACGCTCAGTAGCTCGGTACGGGCTTTTGTTAAAGTTTCGAGAACATACCTTCATCGAGGAGTCAAGCAGTATATTGTTCCCTCCTACGTATATCTCGCGAAGAGACCATGAGGATAAAATCAGAGAGATTAGAGCCCACACAGAGGCATACCGACAATCCTTCTTTCCACGAACAATACGAGACTGGAATAGAAGGGAGAACCGATAGAGGTACTCAAGGTACCCTCCGCCACACACCGTCAGGTGGCTTGCGGAGTATGGGTGTAGATGTAGATGTAGATCAAAAAACGTTATGCATCACCTGAGTTCTGAGAGTTCGGGAACCTGTACAGAAAATTTGAATAGACATCAACATAAACATCATTTCCGCCATTTTTATTGCTCATAAAAACCACACATTGCATGTTGTACCACCATACAGCGAGACCTTCAGAGGTGGTGGTCCAGATTGCTGTACACACCGGTACCTCTAATACCCAGTAGCACGTCCTCTTGCATTGGTGCATACCTGTATTCATTGTGGCATACTACACCCAAGTTCGTCAAGGCACCGTTGGCCTAGATTGTCCCACTCTTCAACGGCGATTTGGCGTAGATCCCTCAGAGTGGTTGGTGGGTCACCCCATCCATAAACAGCCCTTTTCAATCTATCGCAGGCGTGTTCGATAGGGTTCATGTCTGGAGAACATGCTGGCCACTCTAGCCGAGCGATGTCGTTCTGCTGAAGTATGTCATTCACTTGATGTGCACGATGGGGGCCAGAATTGTCGGCCATGCTGCCGATATGGTTGCATTATCAGTCGGAGGATGGCATTCACTTATCGTACAACCGTTACGACGCCTTCCATGACCACCAGCGGTGTATGTCGGCCCCACATAATGCCGCCCCAAAACAGCAGGGAGCCTCCACCTCGCTGCACTCGCTGGACAGTGTGTCTAAGGCGTTCAGCCTGACCAGATTGCCTCAAAACACGTCTCCGACGATTGTCTGGTTGAAAGCACTAGCATCACACATCAGTGAAGAGAACGTGTTGACAATCAAAATGGTTCAAATGGCTCCAAGCACTATGTGAGTTAACATCTGAGGTCATCAGTCCCCTAGACTTAGAACTACTTAGACCTAACTAACCTAAGGACATCACACACATCCATGACCGAGGCAGGATTCGAACCTGCGACCGTAGCGGCAGCGCGGCTCCGGACTGAATCGCCTAGAACCGCTCGGCCACAGCGGCCGGCGTGATGCCAATCCTGAGTGGTCATTCTACGTGTTACTGGATCCATCTGTACCACGCTGCATGGTGTCGTGGTTACAAATATGGACGTCGTCATGGACGTCGGGAGTGATGTTGCGCATCAAGCAGCCTATTGCGCACAGTCTGAGTCGTAACACGACGCCCTGTGGCTGCACGAAAAGCATTATCCAACTTGGTGGCGTTGCCGTCACGGTTCCTCCGAGCCATAATCCGTAGATAGCGGTCATCCACTGCAGTAGTAGCCCTTGGGCGGCCTGAGCGAGGCATGTCATCGACATAAGTCTCAGTCTTCAGTTTTAAAATTAATTAGGAAGGGAACCAACACTTTTGCAAGATTTCCCCACAGTTTATTTTGATCTGGATTATATTTAGTACGTCCCAAAATATATGGTTGGGATCTGCGACGTCTTCTGGCTGTTTGCTGCGTGTGGCAGGGTCTATCACATAATCCCTACAGAGGTGTACAAGCAAACATGCGCGTCCCAGTGTTATTCTAATAGTTAATGGAACTTATTTCCTCTGGAGATTTTTGTGACCATGTCAAAATTTTGCTGGAAAATTGCGCTTCACTGAAGCAAACGAAAAGTGCTTTCTCTGCTGCGATAGTTTCCACAGCATTTCCAATAATCGTACATCTCTTTTCTCGAAACGTGGAAACAGTTGGAATATGGAAGTTGTGTAAACAGTGGGCCACCTTTTTTGATGCCATCTTTTTCAAGACCATCTACTACTTCATTATGCCGAATGCTAGTATGCACCTTCAGACACACTAGACGAAAGGATTTGTTTTCTTTATTTGTTTTCAATATTAATTCCACTAAATCATAAGTACGGCTTTATCAGCTTTCCACTTTCGATGCTCTCATTGCTCCAGAGAACTTCTAGAATCAGTTAGAATTAATTTCTTTTGTTCCCTGTTTCAGTTCCAAATTTAATTGCTCCTCTAATTTCGGCTACATTTGTAGTGTGAATGCTACTTAATTGTGCTAATGAAAACTTTTCAGCTATTATATATGTATACGGCCGTTCACATTCTGGGTAACTTATTATATTATTGTATGTCATTATTAGCTTCAAATTCATCACCCCCCCCCCCAATTTTGATTGGTAGATAAAAGACTTTAGGTTGACTGACAGTTGTTTAATATTCTTTCTTAAATACTGGTAATATTGTGCCATTTCATGTCGAAGGCAACATGAATCTGAGACATAGCTAAAAGCTTAGCTTTAGCTATGACTGGACGATTAATTATTATGGATCTTTGAAACAGAAACTTCTTAGAAAGTGGTTTTCTGCGGATGTCAAGAGGCATTTCTTTGGCTTCTATTAGGAGTGCATTAGTTGACGACGACTTCATTACTCCTGCTCCTGCCTAATATCCCGAAATTCAAGTACATTTAGTTTTTGTGGTACATATTGTGGGACATTTTCAAATTGAAAACTTCTGTAGGCCAATACAGACCGGGTTTCCAATATCACAAGATGTTGAGGATGTCCGGTTTGGAACCCCACCACACATGACTTAGAGCACGTAAGATATGTAGAGCTTTTTCTACTTGCGTAATAATATTGACGTGTTCAGCCCACGATAGTCTGCTATCCAGAAGAGGCCCAAATGTCTTTAGTAATGTTCGTACATTAAATCTAAACGATCACAGCCTTATCGTATTCAGTGAGTACGTTCAGCGTTTCAGTGTAAAGAAAACCAAAGTTTACGAATCTCATAAAGTGAGACCGTTCCTCAGCGGCCACACACATAATAGATTATGTGCCTTATTCATCAATGAGCAACAGAGTTCTAAGTTGATAGATACTGTACGTACGTGTTTGCCAGTATTTCGTTTGATCTATGATCCAACAAATAATGATATCTGGATGTACAGCAACTGCAATTGACAGCTGCATATTCTCGTATAAACTTATTACGCTTATTGCATATACATGCATGTACAGTCGTGGACAAAACGAGCGAAAACCCTCGCCTTTTGTTGTGCTGATCCGATGCATTTCCGCTTATTATGTCTACCCTTACTCGAGGTAAACGGGTTTTAAGGGCTGGGTTGACAGATAAACGGTCAAGAAAGTGAGACTAGTAGGGTGCCATTTTTACTGATTTAGGTGACGAAATCCTAACAACGCAAACAGCTACGACAGTTACTAATCATGATGGCCGCATAAATAATTCCCCCTACTCTTTATTCGAAATCTTATAGTTGCAGTCGATACATCAGCATATTACTCGTAGCCACGCTTTCGATCCAAATCACGTTTACAGGAACGCAAATAAAATCTATTTGCCTATACACGTGGTAATTCAGATCCCAGTATTAATGCCACCGCGTTTTGGAACTGCGAGCATTCCCATTGCTAGTTAGCTTATGAAACACTTCGGCTAATGAACGTTTTTTGACTGAGGCGAGTCTAATGGAGAATTCTAAACTTTGTAGAATACGTTTGGCAGCTACGTAGCCGGTTTTTTCCTGGGGAGGTGCAGAGTTATCCTACTAAATTTACTCGCTAATAACAGTATTTTGTTATTTCGATAAACCTCCCGAGTGATTGTTTCATAAGCGGTGACATAAAGGTAGAAAACTCGTGTTTTTCAGCCCAGGAAGCTCTATTCAACAAAAACTGCAGATCATTTTGCCATTTTCATTGCGGAATTGCCGGCTTATTTATGTCTGTGGTAATAATAGAGAGCTGTTTGCCTGGGTTGTCTGCTAGCGTAGTGAAACGTGTTTGCTGCTGCAAGGGAGGTCTGGTTTGTTTTCGGTTCTAATCTCGATGGAGGCAGATAGACTATCAGTAAATCAATTTTAAGAAATTCTCGCTCCCCTAATACGTTTTATCCCTACTTTTACTCTGTACCTGAGCCCTGTGGATGTAAACATGAAAATCTTTTAGAATATCATACTTGTTACTGCCTACCTTTTCCGTTTCTGTCAATAATTGAATTGACTTAAGTGTGGCACTGAATGATTTTTAACTGAATCTCGTTATGAATCTTCACGCATTGCTAAATTTGCACACCTTCATGGTAGGTCAACAACGGTAATCCAGTATGACTGGTCTGAACGTTGACACAGACCGTTTCGTGGCTGAATGCCCAAAATATTTTGCTAATTTGTAACGATCTGGGGTATTTTGTCTTTATAAAACAGTTATGTTATCTCGATTTTTATTAGTACAATTCATACTTAGCGTTTCTGCTTTCATTTATATCTTACATTTATGTGTTGTGTTTAACACACTAATCAGCATTATTGTAGTCTGAAAAAGTTCGTATAGTTTGTCAATTTCACGCCTGTGCATAGTATGTTGGTAGCACTTCGTCACCTTGCCTGTTACGCTGTGTAGTAGACTATAAAGCTGTGCGGATCAGCATAACGAAAAGGCGAGGGGTCTCGCTCGTTTTGTCCACGACTGTATGATAACATACTGAAATTCTCTTCACACACTGCTAGGACCGCAAGCATTGTGAACGAAAAATTTGGCAGCTATCTTACTGATAACTAACATATCATCATAATGCGGTGTAGAAGAGAACAGCGTGGACAATGGCGCCCATCAACTGCGTCGGGGTTATTGTTCGCTCTCGTTACATTAATATATGCTAGCTTTTCTACTCCCACGATGCTTTATTCATGAGCACTGAAATTTAAAAGTCATAAGGTTTTTATGGCATTGTGAAATCCTCCGATTTTCAGGCGCTGAAAAAGGCGGAATGTCACGTAAGCCAACGGTTCTCATGAAATCAGTGGTAAAGCGGTGTTTGGCTGGGAAGCCATGGTTGGCTGCGTGGCGGCCTCGTGGAATAACCGTGTCAATCCACGCGTGTGTCGAGCGTTTGTACCACAACAGCGAACAGCGTAGTCAGATGCAAATTTGAAACACTCAGGTGATACCCTTCGTATGCGTCATTTTCCGCTTTTACGGCAGCCACTGTATAATTCCAGTAAATTTTTAATGAAAGAGGACTGAACCAGGATTAAATTTCCATATCGTACCCAATATTCGTACGAAATGTGTTTCTAACATTCAGCAAAAGATACTACTGTACAAAAAATACAGTTTAACAAACGATAAGGAAACATTGGAGTTTCATAGTATTTCGTTGTTAGTGCTCTATATATATATATAAAGAATCAGGTTGACAATGCAGGCTGACGCAAAGCGTTTTCTCAGGAATACTATTATTTAGCAACCACATATTTGAGGACCTAAAGATAGGTTAGACCAACTGGATAGATCGATTACGTGAAGAAGGCGAGAAAACGAAGAGTGAAACAGAATTGAACTCAAGTCTTTTTTTTTTTTACGAAGGAACACAGTAGAGTGATAGTTCAGGGCCATAGGGCCATGCTTTACTGTCAACAATAAAATTAAAGATATTATTGCACATACTAAATGTATTCTCGCAATTTTCAGCATTGTCCTCGAAACTGATGGCGGCCCTCTGATTATGAGTCGAGTAGAAAGCTTGAACCAGAGACTTCGAAAGTTTTGTGAGAAGCTAGGCTGACTTGCAGGACTTAAACCTTGGCGTAGAGAGATCAGTAGCACTTCATTCCCCCTCCCCGCTCTCCTTTTCTACGTGGGTCATGTCTACAGGATACGTCTAAGGCTGCTCCGCAGGTGGCTGCGTGTGAAGTGCACACAAGGTTTCTTGATATTACCTGACCCTCCATCCATTTTAGCTGCAGGAGACCTAGAAGTATTAACACGACACCCAAGGAATGGATCCTCACAGATGAATCTATCAAATGATCAATTGCCGAAACATTCGCAAGAGTATCCCAAAATCTGAAGCAATCCAACAACGCAGTGGAGCTCGTGTAATACTAGGTACAGAAATTTTCAGTAGTGAAATTCAGAGTAACCCACTTTTACTTTGACGTTAAGAGTGCTGCGATGTATGCCATACCTGCAACACACGTAGCAATCATTTCTGTCATTCGTTTCTGTCAGTAGCAATAGGTTTCCTGGAGAAAATCTTAAGGTGAAAGAGGGACAAACCTTATATTGCCTATCATCTAAGAAAGTAGGTACCACCTAACGTAGATAGTATGTTTCAAATATACGAGGATTGTCCTGAAAGTAAGTTCCGATCGGCCGCTAAATAAAAACAACAGTGAAAATCAGAAATATTTTATTTGCAAGAGTTATCTACGCTTTCCAGATACTTCTCTACATAGTCGCCGCTCCGACTTAGACATTTGTCGGAGCGTTATACCAAATTTAAAACACCATTGTCACAGAAGGCAGCCGCCTGTGCATTCCGATAATTCTCTACGCTAGTCTATAGCGCGTAGCCTGCGCCCAACTGTTGTCTTCGTATCCAGCGTTTCATGTGAAGAGAGGTGAGGGCTGTGTTATGGGTGATCGAACACTTCCCATCGAAAAGGCTGCAGGAGCGTCTTCACTGTCCCTGCAGACTGCAGCTGAGAATTGCCATGAAGAAGGAAGTGCGTGGCAGTTGTGCTACATGGGCTGCATTCATTAAGGCGAAGCCTCTCAGTTGGCCCTCCTACTTGTCGGGAGACATTGTTGTTCTAGGCACATTTACTCGCTCACAGTGCGCTCACAACTGAAAAGAGCGTCTTGATGCGACCGACGGTCGCCCTAGAGACACTACCCAACACATCTGTGCAAAGCTTCATCGGGTATTCACTGTGGTGTCCATTTCGCGACCAATCGGTACTTACTTTCTGGACAACCCTCGTAATATGGGCTCCAATGAAAAAAAAATTTAAATGTTGTCTGAGCTCAATTTTTAGCAGCTTCACTAATGGAAATCTACCTATTTATTATTTCCTCCAATGCTAGGCATAGCTGTTCATCTGTCCAATTGCAATATTGTCATCCTCCAACCTTATTCGTGTATGTACAACGCACACCTCTAAATAGCAAAGGAAAAATGTACAAAAAGTACTGCCTAATAACCAGAAGGGATGATCTCGGGTGCCACTGCATTTCGTAGCAGGACCCTTTACACTGGGGTCCTTGGCACCCACACAGCATAGAGGTACGCGGACGGTATTCTACGCCCCGTTTTATTGCTCTTTGTGGCAAGCCATACTGGGCTTACATTTCAGTAAAATAATGCGCGACCACACACGAGTAGAGTTTTTTATGCTCGTCTTTGTGCTTGTCGAACCCTGCTTTGGCCAGTAAGACCGCCGGATCCCTCCCTAATCGAGAAGGTTTGGAGCATTATGGGCAGACCCTCCAACCAGCTCGGAATTTTGACGATCGAACGCGCCAGTAGGAAAGTATTTTGCACAATATCCCTCAGAAGGACGTCCAGCAACTAGCAGTCAGTCCCACACCGAATAACTGATTGCTTAAGTGCCGTAGGTGGATCGACGCGTTATTGACTTGTTCAATTCGTGAGCTATTTTTGTTGAATAAATCATCCAGTTTTCCTGAAATAGTGATCACTTGTTTGAACATGTGCATCACATCTACCGAGTTCCGGCCCATTTGGATAGTTCGCTCGTGGTGCGTATTTTTCTGTACTAGGCCTAATTTATCTAATTCAACCTAAGGTAACATCTAATATTGGGTTCTAGCAAACTTACTCGCTGATTTCTGGAGCTAGAGTCTTCTGCGTTCGTATCGAATTCTTTATGGAGGGGGGGAGGGGAGGGTCTCCGACCAGTCGCCTAAACCCACTAAGCAGCGTGTGATGAGCTAAGCCAGCCACAGGGGCTGAAAAAGTGTGGTCGATTGTTTGCCTCAGTTTTTCCAGAACAGAGCAAAAGTTCCAGAGCCGCGCGGGGTACCCGTGCGGTCTGAAGTGCCTCGGAGGTTCGAGTCCTCCCTTGGGCATGGGTGTGTTTGTTGTCCTTAGTGTTAGTTAGGTTAAGTAGTGCGCAAGGCTAGGGACCGATGATCTGAGTAGTTTGGTCCCATAGAACTTAACACAAATTAATTAATTAAAAGTTCCAGAATGTACCACAACGAACTACACGTGATCCCAAAGGAACAATCAAATACCTGGCGGGAAGGTACGCTTCTGCTGTAAAAGCTTGCACACCGAGCCAGCTATAAAGGAAACCCAAATATTTTCCCTCGGTTAGAAAACTCGTTATGTTCTCATTTAATGCAGGTGAATACACTGGGGCTTGGAATATGAAAGGGATTGAGGCTGCAGATCTCAATAACTGAATAAGGAAACAAAATAAAATAAAATGCCCAACAGAATTTCTTCATTATGTATTGGCATGTGACAGAAAAATGCTTACTTAACAGGGATGTTTAATGAGCTCATAATAAATTCTGTACGCCCTGGGTGCCACCCACACACCTTAGCTGAGAACGTTACAAATGTAACTGTCTGAAACATCGACACACATTCTCCCTGACGGCAGGCAAACACCGCCTCAGGTATGTCGAAGGTGTTGCTTAATCCTCAAGCGCTAGATCATCCATGAGGCTTAGTGTGTATCGACGTTTCAGTCAAGTACATTAGTGTTCAACTAAGACACGTAAGCAGTACACATGGTGTTCCAAAGCTGAGAGGGGGGGGGGGGGGGGGGGGGAAGGAGGAAGGGGGGAAATTGAACCTTTGCCATTTTATTCATCCACATCCTAAGCTGGTGGTAGATTGTGTTCCAAAAATGAACAGCATACAGACAGAAGTGATGACACTTTCTTCAGGACCTGACCATCATATTGCAGGACAATGCCCAAGCACGTACAGTGCAAGCTGTTACTGATTTGTTTGACTGATTGGGCTGCTAATTGCTACACCACCTACTTCACTCCCCTGACGTAAGCCCTCGTAAGTTCAACTCGATTTCTAAACTGAAGGAAACACTTCAGGCATTCGCTTCAGAACTGCTACAAATTCGTCGGTCAATAGACCGCGCCGCTCGAACTGTCAACACAAGTGGCAGTGCTGAGAGTATCCTACGATTTTCGTATCGCTCGCAATGGGTTATACACAATGCTGGTGACTAATCTGAAGGTCAGTAAAACTCTTAAACACGTGTCTGTTTTGTACGAGCTGTAAATAAATAGTAGACACTATTAAAGCTCCAGCCCTCGTGTATAGGGAAGTACCGTTCGGAAAAACTACATAAATATTCATTCACATCTTGAGAAGAAGCTAAGTGGTAGAAATAGGTCACCTGCTTTGAATATACTGAAATGTAAAACTATGCACTCACGAAACGAAAATATTCATATGACTACAGTAGAAATGAGTCAAAACTGGAACAGTTAATTCGTACGTGGGTTCTATAACTTGAAGGGGTGATAAATGCAGTGATTATCCAGGCTCAGTCGTAGGTAAGCAGGTGGCAGACCTCGGTTCGCTGGAAGGATAGTGAAAAATGCGATGAATCTACAATGGAGACTGCCTACCAATCAGGTCAGAATACTGTTTCAGTATACGACGCCCGCATCAGATAGGACTAACAGTGGATATTGAACTTATACAGAACGTGTAGCATGAATAATCTCAAGTTTGTCTGATTTACAGGTGACCACCACAGAAATAGTGGAAACCCTGAGATGCAGAGAGCCTACAAAGGAAAAACTCTAGCCCTACCAAAAATATTGCTAGCGAATGTGGGATCCATACCAGATAGCACTGGCAGGGATACAAAACTATTATAAAGCAAGAATACCATAAATAGAATACCACGAATGCTAACATGTGTATTTGACCCTTTGAAGAGCGTTACGGAGATGCTGGAAAACATGAAGAAAAACGCAAATTATCCCCGAAAGCCTACTTACACAATCTCAGGAACCGATATTAAGAGGCGACTCTAGCGGCACTCCTCAACTCTCCACGTATGGCTCCTGTGCGGATCGACAACACAGGATTAAACTCATCATAGCGTGCAGAGAGGTATTTATCAACTCGACCACGCTCGACCAGCTGAGAAGGCCATCCATTTCGGCGATGGCCCCGTGCTCGACGAACTGGGCTTGGACAGCCCTGCTGCCTCGTCGTGCGTGCTCGTCGAACTGAATTCGGGCCTCCTGGCTGCGCTGCGCCGCGTGCTCCACGACCTGCGTTCGGGCGCCAGTTGGCCACATTTGGCGGGCTCTACGAAATATGTCAAGTACATCAAATTAAGTTTCGACGTCTGTATTAGCCGCGTGGGTCGCCCTACTACGCTGAAGGTCTTCGCTTGTGTTCTGTTTGGTGAAACAATTATTTAGTTAGTCAGTTCACGCACAAGTGTAAAAATGTCTTAGTGTGCGTCTTCTCAGTCTTCGTGTGTTTACGACATTAACACATTAGTAAACAGGAGTGATAATGTGTGGCCCGGCGACGGCTTTTCGAGTGGTAGTGAAGACAGAGTTGGCGATAACTATAAGGACAGTGACACAGAAATGTTAAGTGGTGAGGGGACATCAAAGAAGTAAAAATTTGTTTTGGAGGTCCTCCGAATCCATTTAATATTTCCTCTTTTTTTATGAAAACTTGGTAGTAAAGGTGACTATCGAGACAAACAAACAGGCTGAACAGATCATAAATTCGCATGCTCAAAAATTGATACAACAAACGCGTGTGCACAAGTGGAGAATTGTGTTCTTTATTCGTAATGTTATTCCTCCAACAGACTGTTAAAAACCAGACTGAGAAATGTGTAATCCGACGAAAGAAGTCACTGGAACACCAATTTTACTACATTATTTCAGATATCAAACTTACTGTTCTCTTCAGGTTCGTTCATTTTAATTACAACAGTGTTTATTCAAGAGACTATAGTATTCTAGCTAAATTATGTAAAATAAAACCTGTCATTGATGGTCTACAGAAAAAATTTGAAAAGGCTCGTACTCCTGAGCAAGGGATATATTGTGTTTCCCAACAGATTTTACAGAAGTCCACAGCTGTTCAGTTTTCTCGTTTCTAAAAGCATCGGCTGCATTACAACTGCTATGATTAAGAAGTCCGTCTCCTTAGCGTAGCGGTAGCGTTACTGCCTACCACGCAGGTGGCCCGGGTTCGATAGGGACTGGTTGTTGTGTGTCTTTCGTCGTCATTGACTCCCTAGTCGCTGAAGTGGCGTCAACTGAAGAGGACTTGCAATACGGCGGCCGAACTCCCCCGAATGGTGCCTCACGGCCAACAATGCCATACGATCATTTCATTTTTTTTATTTTTTGCTATGATTAAGAAGTCATGCTACCCGTGCTCCAACCACGATTGGAACGGGAAGGAACCCAAACATCTAGTAGCATCCTACGTATCATCTGCTCTCACTTCACACTACTTTAAAGAAGATGTCTACGAATGTAGAGCGTGCTATTTAAGTCTACAAAATAAGTCTGATTTTATTCATATTCGGTTTTCTTTTCTCCGTTTGATATGCTTAGTTTAGATACTAGTTTTGAGGGAATTGTGGAATTTGAATTACAGTAGAACATAATGCTGGGCATTGTGAATCCCTATACGATAGATTTTGAATTTAGGGATCCACCGGGATTACAAAGAGGAGTGCTTAGACTCCGTTTTCGTCCCGTCTATCCGATATTTCTTTGTATTTTATTCCTTAAACGGCGCATTTTAGAATCAGCTACACATGCATGCAATGCGTACACCGCACTTCTTACATCCACTCGCGAAACCTGAAACGGTTGCAGTGCAGCTAAGTATTTTAGCACACAGGTGACACCGAAATGCCGACGTAGGTGACACCGAAATGCCGACATATCATCATATAAGAGTTTCAGTAAGAGGTTTATCTGCAGCCGACCGGGGTGGCGCAGCGGTTCTAGGCGCTACAGTCTGGAACCACGCGACCGCTACTGTCACAGATTTGAATCCTGCCTCGGGCATCGATGTGTGTGATGTCCTTGGGTTAGTTAGGTTTAACTAGTTCTAAGTCTAGGGGACTGATGACCTCAGAAGTTGTCCCATAGAGCTCAGAGCCATTTGAACCATTTGTTTATCTGCTAACACTAGGCTCTTGCACTGTCCATGTTGCATTCACGTTCTCGCAGTCCGATCTTCTACATTTGCTGTTTAAATAAGACCTCCGACCAAACAAAGTCGAAAGATATGACAATACATCCCTATAAGCACCAGCCAGTAGTATAAATGTCACATTAATGGCAAGAATGTAGGACTGCAAAGTATATAGTATAAATGTCACATTAATGGCAAGAATGTAGGACTGCAAAGTATAGTGAGACTGTATCGTCCACACCTAGATTATGAATAGAATATATGTAGGTAGCATGAATCACAGGTATGTAAAGTTATATGTGGCTGTATGGTCCACATCTCTAAGTTTAATATATTGTGAACGGTATATGTAGGTAGAATGTTGTACCTATCGATTTTGATTAATGGGATCGGACAGCATATCTACCACTATATCGTCCAACCCTGCTGGCTTAAAATGTTATGGATGACATATGTAGATACCAACTCATGTTAGTTGGCAGAAGAGGAGAGCGCGATGTAGGAATGCTTCTACTGAGAGAATACCATGTTGCGCGCATTGTACTGCCCTTGTCAAAATCGTACCAAAATAGTCGCGGGATGATAATGTGATGTTGATGCTTATACTTTAGTCTAACACATTAACGTCGGTGATGGGAATTGAGTTTCTCACTGTGGGGCAGCACGCGTTTTCGTATTTTGCTTCATCAGGCCATGCTACTTCTTCTGTTCCCCACCACCCCCAAGCAGTTTTACAGTAAATCAATTACAAAGCATGTGATGCCTGATTTGTTTACGAAGCTCTCTCGTTGAAGGCTCACACGAAACTGTTTCCAGTGCTGTTCGTTGCTCCTGGCTGATAGATGTCACGTTATTGTACTTCTGGCAGCATAGGCTGTAGACTTTAGCGTGAGCCACGCTGGTGTGAACGTGTTAATACGAGCATTACACGTGTTTTTTTCGTTTTCGCACATTTATTTAGTAGTGACACCAGTGGTTCCGTGGTGTTGCCGCTACTGTTGGAAGCAGAAATTCGTCAAAGAAAGAAATGTTCCTTTGCATAAATGGCCTAAGTACCATGGAGGACTAACTGTAGTTATCATGCTTTCAGCATTGATTAATATCAGTATGCAGCTTAGCAAATAGTTAATATCGTAGGGTTAATTTACATGACTTTAAGGTCATACATTAACGAGGAAGGTGTAACGTAAGTGCTAGAGTGTGGGTATGTTCTACCTGTCAGTCTTCTGAATGTAAATTATACATTATTAGAATAAATCTCAGGTGCATATCAAATTTGTATACGAGGGCTGTCCAGAAAGTAAGTTCCGTTCGGTCGTGAAATGGACACCACAGTGAAAACACAATGAAGCTTTGCACAAATGTGTTGCGTAGTGTCTCTAGTATGACCGTCGATCGCATCACGACGCTCTTTTCAGTTGTGAGCGAGTAAAAGTGCCTAGAACGATGATGTCTCCCGGCAAGTAGGAGGGCCAACTGAGAGGCTTCGCCTTAATGAATGCAGCCCACGTAACACAACTGTCACGCACTTCCTTCTTCATGGCAATTCTCAGCCGCACTCTGCAGGGGCAGTGAAGACGCTCCTGCAGCCTTTTCGATGGGAAGTGTTCGATAACCCACAACACAGCCTTAATTGGCTCATGCTGAATATCATCCCTGTTCACATGAAACGCTTGATACGAAGACAACACTTAGGGCAGAGACTACGTGCTATAGACCAGCGTAGAGAATTATTGGAAAGTACAGACGACTGCCTTCTATGAGGATGGTGTTGAAAATTTTGTATAACGTTCCGACAAATGTCTAAGTCGGAGCGGCGACTATGTAGAGAAGTATCTGGAAAGTGTAGCTAACTCTTGCAAACAAAATCTTCCTGATTTTCGCTGTGGTTTCCATTTAGCGACCGATCGGAACTTACTTTCTAGACAAACCTCGTATGATAGTCTGAGCCATTATCTGCTAACTATACAGGTATCCAAACCGTTGTGCTTATTTTAAGGTAGTCACAATATCAAACTGTCTATGGCGTGTGGGATAAGTATGTGCGACTACATCTACATGGACTTTCTGAAAATCACGCTTAAATGCCTGGCGGAGGGTTCAGCGAACTACCTTCACAATAATGCTCTGTTATTCCAATCTCGAGCAGTGTGCTAAAAACCCAAAACCTCTGCAATTTCTGATTTCACTTATTTTATTATGATGATCGTTTCTCCCTACGCAGGTGGGTGTCAATGAAATTATTTTGCATTCGAAGGGGAGAGTTGGTGATGAAATTACGTGAGAAGATTTTGGCGCAACGAAAAACATCTTTGTTTTAATGATGTCCATCCCAAATCCTGTGTGATGTCTGTGACACTCTCTCCCTAGTTCGGGATAAAACAATACGTGCTGCTCTTCTTTGAACTTTCTCTATGTACTCTGTTAATCCTACCTGGCAGGGATCCCAGACGGCGCAGCAGTACTTCGAAACAGGACGGACCAATAGTAGTGTAGGAAGTCTCCTTAGTAGTTCTGTTACATTTTCTAAGTGTTCTGCCAATAAAACGCAATCTATGGTTTAGCTTCCCCACAACATTTTCTATGTGTCTTTCCAATTTAAGTTGTTCGTAATTGTAATTCTTAGGTATTTAGTTGAATTTACGGCCATTGGATCTGACAGATTTGTCGTGCAACTGAAGTTTAACTGATTGCTTTTAGCACTCACATGCTAAGATTGTCTCCTAAATCATTTATATAGATAAGGAACATCTGAGGGCCTACAACACTACCTTGGGGAATCACTTCTGTTTTAATCGATGATTTTCCGTCAGTTAATACGAATTGTGACCTCTCTAACAGGAACTTACGAAATCAGCCACAAAACTGAGACGATATTCCAAATGCACGCAATTTCGCTACAAGCTGCTTGAGTGGTACAGACTTCTGGGAATCTAAAAATGCGAAATCAATTTGAAAGGTCTTCTTAATAGCACTCATCCCTTCGAGTGAGTAAAGAGATAGTCGTGTTTCACAAGACGATGTTTTCTAAATCCGTGTTGACTATACGTGAATGGACTATTCTCTTCGAAATAATTTATACTATTCGAACACAGTATATGTGCCAAAATCCTGCATATCGACGTTAATGATATGGGACTGTAATTTAGTGGATTACTCCTACTTTCTTTGTTGGAAATCGGTGTGACGTGTGCAAATTTCCAGTCTTTGAGTACGAATCTTTTGTCGAGCGAGCGGTTGTATATTTTTCGTAGTGTGGTGGTCACCGTGGTGTGGTGGTTATGATTCTAGACTGTTACATGGAGAGTCGTGAGTTCAAAGCTCACTTGAACTGTAAAATTTTAATTTCTATTTCTGTAACTGCATATATACTTCAGGCGTTCTGGTCAGAGGCAGTTCGCTCCGCGCTCTTGTATGTGCAATTGCTGAATAAATCTTCGTTAAGTGAAGTTAGTGTTCGTTATTCACCTGATTACAACTTCTTCTACGTGAAATTATTCTGGTGGAGACGCTGGGTATTGGAACTTGTGATAGCGCACACTATCGATGACACAGTGGCTCCCATCAGGCCCCGACAGAGCCGCCGTTTACTTGGCGAGAAACCTGACTTCGAGCCATATTCAACAGACTGTAATCTATTGGAGACAGGAGAAGAAGAGGATGTTACGATGACAGCAATTTGTGCCACCACATGAGACATCCTTCCGGGTTCTCTGGTGACGATGGCCAAGATCCAAACAAGTGGCTGAAGATATATGAGATGACACTGTGTGACGTATTTTTCTACTTGGAGTGCACTGCCAATCAATGGTATGAGAACAACGAGGAGAAGTTCACAAGCTGGGAAGTACACCAGACAAGTATTTTGGCGACACACAACGACAGAAGTGCTAGGCTGAAGATAGATTAAAGTGAAGGATACAGCGTCCCGGAGAAACTACAGCATCCTACATTCAAGACGGCTTGGATCCTAGAATAAGGAGGAAGATAAAGTTGCACGTCTCATGAAGGGTGTTGCTGAGGACATGTATCAAGCTCTACTCCTGAAGGAGGTTTCGACAGCAGCCAACTTCATAAAATGGTGCCAGTATATCGAGACAATGCATCAAAAAATGGTTCAAATGGCTCTGAGCACTATGCGGCTTAACTTCTGAGGTCATCAGTCGCCTAGAACTTAGAACTAATTAAACCTAACTAACCTAAGGACATCACACACATCCATGCCCGAGGCAGGATTCGAACCTGCGACCGTAGCGGTCACGCGGTTCCAGACTGAAGCGCCTTTAACCGCACGGCCACACCGGCCGGCCAGACAATGCATCAAAAAAGAATTACACACAAGAAGTTTTAACGGCTTACAAACGTCATATCGATGCCTATGATGGAGGAAGGAACTGATTTCACAACTGCTCATCATCAGATAGTGAGAGAGGAAGTTCAGAAGGCACTTGGATTGCATGGCGAGCAAAAAACCGAGACGCTTCAAGAGGTCATAAGAGAGGAAGAGGAAAAGACATCGAACCCAACCTCTCGTCCTTCACTTCCCTTTAAAACGGTGAAAAAGTCGAGACCCAGGTAGAGTTACGTTCCTACAATACCGCATGAAGAACCTGTTTGGGCGCCAAGGAAGACTGACGTCTGTAGGACCAACCAGTATGTTTCATCTGCGGACGACCGGGACATGTGGTGCGCTGTTGTCGAGAAAGGCGGCGGATATTTGATGGCGCCCGCACCAGAAGACTAGCCGCTGGAGAGGACGCTCCCCAACACGCCGATCAAGGTCTCCATCGCTGTTTTGCTCCAGACGATCACCTAGCCGCCGCAACCTGGAAAACTAAAGGGTGCGACCTTCCTTGCAGGTGAGGCCAACGAACAGAAAAATCCTCCTCCGTCGATCACTACAAAAATGATAGGGAACTACGTCGATATCCTCATGGATGGCCGACCGGCTCAAGCTCTTGGGAACTCTGGAGCATCATATTCAGTCATTTCAGAGAAGTACCGTCACTAGTTATAGAAAACCGTATTCGTCGACAGCAAAACATCTCTGCTGAAGGTGGCTAATGGTAAATATGTAAAACCTACAGGAAGATATGTCATTCGCGTGGTATAAGTGGCCATACACAGCCCTTAGAATTCATCGTCTTACAAGAATGTAGTCGTGACGTCATTCTCGGATGGGACTTTTTGAAAGCCTCTCAGGCAATTATAGATTGTAGTCGCTCGAAGATAATGCTAGACGAGATGAGATACTGTGGACAGGGAGATGCGCATCCGAGTGTGTGGAGACTATGTGTGCTGGAGGAAGTGATCATTCCTGCAGTCAGCGCTACAAAGGTAACTGTCATGTGTCATGCCATGCATCAACCCATGGATCTTGTAGTGGAATATAAGAGAAGCATACCACTGAAGAATAAATTGGTCATCCCAGCCTCTGTCGTCTCGTTTAAGAACGGATTTGGTGAATTGTGGATAGTTAACTGTCGCCGAGAACCGCAGATCCTTCCAAGACGGATGTGCATAGCAAACGCTGAGCCGTTAACTGCCGAGTAGCTGAGCGTCATAGAAACCTCCCATGCCGAGTCTGTGGGCGAAATTGGCGCTACCACTACGAGACAAGATCTTATAGCTCGACTATCACCAGATCTCACTAAGGAACAACAGAATAAGCTACTTCCCGTTCTTCAAGACTTCTCTGAATGCTTCAATCCACAGGTAAAGAGCAAATGAGACAAATCATCGGTGAAGCACCGGATTAGCAAAAAAATGGTTCAAATGGCTCTGAGCACTATGGGACTTAACATCCGTGGTCATCAGTCCCCTAGAACTTAGAACTACTTAAACCTAACTAACCTAAGGACATCACACACATCCATGCCCGAGGCAGGATTCGAACCTGCGACCGTAGCAGCCGCGCGGTTCCGGACTGCGCGCCTAGAACCGCTAGACCTCCGCGGCCGGCCCGGATTAGCACTGGAGACCATCAACCAATAAGCCAGAGAGCATACCGTGTGCCAGCAATGGGACGCCGAATAATTCGCGACAAGATAGAGAAAGTGATGAAGAATGATATCATTCAGCCTTTGCAGAGCCCATGGTTGTCACCAGTGGTTCTCGTCATGAAGAAGGATGGCAGCTGGCGCTTTTGTGTTGATTACAGGAAGCTTAATAAGATAACTAAAACGAACGTTTACACCCTTCCACGTATTGACGATACAGTAGATTGTCTGAAGGGGCTAAGTTTTTCTCAACCATAGACATGTACTCGGGATACTGGGAAATCGAAGTAGATGAGGCGAATCGTGAGAAAAATGCATTCATCACCCCTGAGGGCCGGTATGAGTTTAAGGTAATGCCGTTTGGTTTGTGTAATGCACCGGCCTGTATAAGTTTAAGGCAATGCCGTTTGGTTTGTGTAATGCACCAGCAATTTTTGAGCGGATGATGGATAATCTTCTAAGGCACCTGAAGTGGACGATGTGTGTTTGTTATTTAGATGACATTATAATGTTCTCATAGACATTTGATGAGCATATAAAAAGACTGAGTGCCGTTCTTAAGTGTCTCCAACAAGGTGGACTGAAACTTAATCCAAGAAAGTGTCTCTTTGGAGCAAAAGAAATCAAAATACTTGGTTACCTTGTGTCAAACGGAGGTGAGGTCAGACCCAGAAAAGGTGAGATCTATAACGGAATTTCCTATTCCTAAAAGTATCAGAGATGTGAGAAACTTCTTCGGGTTATGTTCTTATTACCGTTGTTTTATCAAAGACTTTTGTATCAAAGCCAGGCCACTTCAACAGTTGTTAAAAGCTGATGCTAAATTTATCTGGGGTGGCGCTCAACAAGATTATTTCGATGTGCTGCGAAAAGCTCTGATGAATGACTCTGTATTTGTTCTGTATGTTGAGAGAGCACCTACACAACTACACACAGATACAAGTGGGTATGGGATCGGTCCTGTTCTGGTGCAAATTTCGAATGAAATGAATGCTTCTAGGACACTTGCAAAAGCCGAGAGCAACTACTCAACTACAGAAAGAGAATGTCTTGTTGTGATCTGGGCCATGTGCAGATTTCGACAGTATCTCTATGGAAGGCCATTCACATTTGTTACAGACCATCATTCACTTTGTTGGTTGACAAAATGGTTCAAATGGCTCTGAGCACTATGGGACTTAACTCGTGAGGTCATCAGTCCCCTAGAACTTAGAACTACTTAAACCTAACTAGCATAACGACATCACACACATCTATGCCCGAGGCAGGATTCGAACCTGCGACTGTAGCGGTCGCGCGGTTCCAGACTGTAGCGCCTAGAACCGCTCGGCCACTGCGGCCGGCGGTTCACAGGTCTTAAGGATCTAGCAGGACGACTCACCAGGTGGGCACTGCGTCTTCAAGAGTATGACGTTACCATAGTGTACAAAAGGGGAAGAAAACACCAAGATGCCGTCTGTCTCTCAAAAAATCCTGTGCCAGACCATCAACACTTTGATGAAGAAAGTGACTGTCTCGCTGCACTCCAGGTTCTCTCTGCTCAGCAGAAGAAGGCCACCAATATATTTCAAATTATGCTTGCCTTAAATCGATCAGAGGATGAGAAAGGACAATTTAAGGTAGTTAACGGATTAGTTTGAAAGAAAGGCTTTGATCCGTTTGGAAAGAGATAGCTACCAGTGATTCCTAAACACATGAGCTTAGATGTTCTACAGAAAGTCCATGACACATCTGAGGCCTGGCATTTAGGATTTATTAAGACATACGTTAGGATGCGCAAGAGATTTTTCTGACCGGGTTTATTTAGGAGCGTCCGTCACTATGTGTCGCACTGTGGAGAGTGCCAGAGGAGAAAGGCAGTTCCTCAGAAACCACCTGGCCGACTCATACCAATTCCACCAGCCGAAACGCCTTTTCAGAGTGTTGGGATTGACCTCCTCGGACGATTTCCAAAGTCTGCTAGTGGCAATAGATGGATTATTGCTTCCACTGATTATCTGGCACGCTATTCCATTACAGAAGCCGTAAAAGCAGCCGAAGCATTCGAGGTAGCCAAATTCATCGTTGAAGACATTATATTAAAACGGTGCCCCAAGATTGTTAATTACGGATCTTGGGAAAGTTTTTCAATCGAATCTTGTGACAGGGATAAACCGTCGGTGCAACATTACTCATCACATGACGACTGCCTACCATCTGTAAACTAACGGGCTTATTAATAAGACCTTGGCCAACATGCTATAAAAGTTCGTCAGTGTTGAGCAGAGCAAATGGGTGAGGTGCTACCTTCCGTGACATTTGCCTACAACACCGTCAAACAAGACACCACCACCATTTTTCCTGGAGCATGGGTGTGAGGCGACTACGACGATGGAAACTTTGTTTTCGTTACATCCCGATGATGTGGACGACGACTACATCAGCCAGGTGTTAGCCAGAGCTGAGGAAGCTCGGCAGTTAGTTCGACTCCGTACGCTGCAGGCTCAAGAAAACGATCGCCGGAGGTATGACGCGAGCCACCGCCCTATTGTCTACCAGCCTGGTTACCTCGTCTGGATCCTCACTCCTGTTCGGAAGGCTGGTCTCTCTGAGAAGCTCCTCAGGGGCTACTTTGGACCTTATAAGGTTGTCTGATGTTACTTATGAAGTTGAAGATTTCGACCCGACCAAGACGACGAAAGATCAGAAATACGGTGCACGTCTTTCCAATGAAGCCCTATAAGGATCCTGCAACCCAGGGTAAATTCGAAGCTCCAGCGACAGACAACAAGCGGAAAGGTGACGAAGAGTGTAGCGGCAAAGAAAGTTATAAGATCACCGCCAGGGCGAACATCAGTCATCGGGAGTTGGAGTATGCAATGCTGATGACTCGTTCCCGGACTAGGAGGACGTAAAAGCGAGACGCTGTGCTCTTAAGGAGGGAGCAATGTCGCAGAAGAAGCTGAGTAGCTCAGTCATCGTGGCGTGGTGGTTACGATACTAGAGTGTTGCGTGGTGGGTCATAAGTTCAAAATTCGCTTGCACTGTAAAATTTTAATTTCTATATTCGGTGCGAGTATAGTCTAGAAGTATCCACAATGTCAAGAATCATTGTTCTGGAATGTTCTGTTAAGAGGCACCCACATGCCTTGCTCATACTGTGACATCAAGCAGTCAGGCCTGCAAGATGAGTGGTCTGTCAAGCGAGTGGATTTATTCTTCTTTATCGAGTACTCACAATTAAGCTACAAATTATTCTCCTGTTTGAATATTACGCAACGGAAACGGATAACGCACATGTGACTATTAGTAATTTACACTGATTGTTCACTACGCATTGGCAATACAACATTTTCTTTCTTACCCAACGGCTTTGATCAACACGTGGCCATCGCACTGAATATGAATGGCGCATACATTATAAATTCTGGATATCATGACTACACACTATTCGAAGAATAAGGCCACCAACCTTTTTTCTTTTCATTATCTTTTTTATTCCGATAAATTCTATAATGATTCAAAGATAACCTAAACACACCATTACATTTTATACAACAATTACACATGAGGAACTCCGCCCAGTGTGCATGGCTTTACATTGGTGATTCTCTGTCTTATGGTCTCGTAATTATCTAACGCTACAGTGCACTTCTGGATAGGATGGTGGATCTTTTGCTATATTTCACACTTCGACTCTCACACCCATCATCTCGAAACTTTCCTCCAGACTGGGCAGTACAAAAAGGAACATGCATAACCCACTGCCTCTGAACCTATCTTGCTACTCTCCCATGCAAACCACACATAATTAAATTACGTGAAATACATCACACTGGCAACATAGAATACAATCACAAAGAATAGTCAAAACGTTAGAATCACTTCACTTTCAGCTTCCCCACTTCAATTAGTATTCATCCCAGTTTCACACGACACTGCCCCACTTCGTAACTTTTCTTTCCTACTACGAACTCTGGAGGATATATGCACGTCTTCCTGTGCAATGCAAGCCAAGTGGCGTTGCTGGATAGACGGCTGACTCACCTTGCTTCTCTCTCAGAGTATTAGAGTTTGAATCAAACGTCACACGGAAACATAACACGAAAAGTAATACTAAGATCATATTCGTCGCACACGCGAGTCCTCAACTAATACCTTGGACGAGTACTTCTCTTTATCCTTTGTCTCATACATAGATTGAGACTCACACATGGAAGTGCTCGTCTCTAATTTCAAGTCCTGCACACGCCATTTCTTAAATATTTCCAACTTATAGTACACACGCAAGTAATTCAGCTTAACTTTAACACTCGGAAGTATTTCAACTTAGTACTAGCACTCGCAAGTATTTCAACTTATTGCTACACGTGGTTTCATTGTGACCGTTGGTCACTTCCGAAGATTACTACGATCCCCTTAATATTACCTGCCTGTCATTTAATTCTTCCCCCATAAGTTCCTGAAATAATGAAATAATTATTCCAAACTACTCTTAAGTATTTCACATGCATACTAATCTCTCCACTCTTTTGTCTTTACAGAGCACACCTAAGACAGGTCTTACCAACACAAGATCCAGCGCCAGAGTGCTGAAACATGGCCGTTCTTCAGGTCATCTCGCACCTCCGCCGAGGTGGGGGAGCACCATGCTACCGTATTGGTCAGCCACGTTTCAGGCGCTCAAAGCTCAGGTAAATTTCATCTTTTTGGTTCCGCCAAAGGTGACCAAAGGACCGTCTCAAAGATGATCATATATTGCACACTCACTATCTGTGGTTAGCAGACGACCTAGCCTACATTCATTCATTTCACAGATCTCACCTAATAGGATGTAGGGATTTATTTTGTGGGAGTGCACATGTGATCAATTAAATAAATAAATTGTCCTTCTTTCCTACACTGGTATCCGGCTTCGGTGTATTAAGTGAAATTGAGTTATTATTACAAAAAAATATGTTGTTCTGACAAGAATAACGAAGAATGTTGTACCTATTTTTAATGTCGGGCGGTACTGTACCCTTTCACTGTAACTGTATATAGTGTATGTGTTCTGGACGGAGGCAGTTCGCTCCGCGCTCTTGTATGTGCAAGTGCTGAATAAACCTTCGTTAAGTGAAGTTAGTGTTCGTCATTCATCTAATTACGCCTTCTTCTACATGACATTATTGTTAAGTATAGAGCTATTGCAACAGCATACTCTGAAAGGAACTCAATTGGTATATAGTCTGGACCCGAAGACATCCTATTATTAAGTGATTTAAGTTGCTTCTCTGCTCTGAGGATGTCTACTTCTAAGTAACTCATGTTGGCAGCTGTTCTTGATTCGAATTCTGGAATATTTAGTTCGTCTTCTTTGGTGAAGGAATTTCGGATGGCGGTGTTTAGTAACTCTGCTTTGTCAGCACTGTCTTCAATAGTATTTTCATTGCTATCGCTCAGAGAAAGCACCGGTTGTGTCTTGCCGCTAGCATACTTTACATACGACCAGAATCTCTTTGGATTTTCTACCACGTTTCGAGACAAAGTTTCGTTGTAGGAACTGTTATAAGCATCTCGCATTGAAGTCCGTGCTATATTTTGAGTTTCTGTAAAAGATTTCCAACTTTGGAAATTTTGCGTTCGTTTACATTTGGCCCGCTTTTTTCGTTGTTTCTGAAAGATTGTTCTGATCCGTTTTGAGTACCAAGAGCAATCAGCTCCGTCGTTTGTTAATTTATTTGGTATAAATCTTTTAATTAGTGTCGAAATTGTTTCTTTGAATTCAGGTCACATTGTTAATTTGGAAGGAGTGAAGATTTTCTCTCAGGAAGGCATCAAGTGAATTTTTATCTGCTTTTTTGAATAGGTGTATTTTTCGCTAATTTTTGTAGCATTTGGGTGTTGCAATATTCAAGCTCGCTACGACAACCATAATATTTTACTTTCTCTAAGGATGAGGAAGAATAAATTCTTAAGAACGTACAGAAACCTAAAATGGAAGCATTTCATGACTAAAAGTATATGTAAGTGCAGTAACTCTACAATTTAATATATATAACTGCAACTTTAGTGTTTTACGGATCGCTTTCACTGTGACGCTCTAGGAAGCCATTTCGTAATGTTGCCGCAGAACATTTTATAGTAAATCGACCTGCAGCAACACGAAGAAGTGAAGAATAAAACCTGAAAGAAAATATAGCAACATGCGTCCTGTGACAAGTGTAATGCACTAGCATTTATCTGTTAAAATCTTTAAGCTAAGCCCATTCCAGATTCTGACTGCAAATTATTAAGATGTCTGTGAAAAGAATTGTAGAAAATCCACTAAGTTTTGAACGGTATCTGCCAGTACCAGCGACGTAATTGTGTTGACAGCTGCAGGGCTCTTACAGGCGAACCTTATTGTGCACCATAGTCACGTTACTATTGCAACCGATAGACGTTGGCCACAAAAACTCCTTTCTGCGAACCTTATCCTTTTCAGTTGAAATAAATGGAAACTGTAGAAAAGATGATTTTGTCTTCTTGTAAAGAGAGCCATGTTATTTATTTATTTATTTTTATTACTTTTTGACAAATATACTTAACGATGATGAGTATAAAAACGCATTGGCATATGTTACAACACTTTTTCAATCTCTTTACTTTCATGTTATTAAAATGACGCTAAAAGGGAGCATATACGACAAAGCAACGAAGAAGGCCTATCCCGCGAGTTCCATTGAAGATTATACGACTGTCTCCTCATTAGTTGCTGGACGATAGCCCGAAATGAGTTGTCCAAGATTATCGAACAAGGTCTTGAATGAACTTACATTTCCTATGAGATAATAAATGTAAATATCAAAATAGTGTGTTCCATCAAGCAATAAAGATATACAATAAACCGCCAAACAGATAGGAAATTACTAGAACAAACTTGTTTTAAAACGCAGGTAAAAAGTACCTGTCAAATAGTGTAGTGTTATTTAAACATCACAGACTACGGATTCGGTAAGAAATGTAACACAAGAAAGTAATAAAAACAATAAAAAAATTGGTCAGGTGCGAGTACAAACTTAATTATGCCAGCCTGAATGCAGAGCTACTAATTGTTTTAATTTCAATTTTGACGTCGGATAAAAATGACAAAAGAAATATTTTTGTGAGAAATAATTATGAATTAATATGTTTACTATTTTTTTCCATTACGTGTACTGTAAAACATTGCTTCTTGCCAAATTTCATGATTCTAGGTCAAAGGCGAATTACCTTATATGTTTTGATGAGTGAGTTCGCGAGTATCGAAATATGTGGCATAAATGGCCGTTCTTTTGGTTGCATTGAATTATAAGCTCATCTTTATTACACAGCAACGGACTATAGACCTTAGTATGTGTCGTACGTTTCAACTCAATACGTTTACCCACTCCTGAGAAAAAGGATTTTTAACTGTCGGACAGGCAGACAGACAGACGGACGGATAACAAAGTGATCATATAAGGGCTCCCTTTCTACCGATTGAAGTATGGAACCCTAATTAGTAATTTCACACGACGCTTTCGCACTTTAATGCTTCTTTTTGTTCTTTCCTGGAAAAACATAGTCCCAATGCTTTGCAAGGGATAATACAAACTTCTTGTCCCCTTTCTCAGCGCAACATCTCAATCATTAGTAACGGATGCTGACTTAGTTTTTCAGGCAGGCAGTTGAGAGGTTGCGGTGCACTTGGTCTTGAAGTTCGTCGCTAGAGTGTGCTGCGTCCCATTATGAAATACTTTGTCTACAGTATTCCATTATCAAATAATGTATGTAAAGTGTGTGCTGGGATCATTGTTGAGAAATAACAATCAATGTATCACTAGCTTTTCCTTTATTTCATAAGTACAACGCAAAACAGTATTGTACACTAGCAATTAACCGAATGAAGTTGGTCTCTCTTCAATAACGACCTCGTATCCAGGTGGACTGAAGCTGGAATCACCATTCAGTTATAATGATTTAGGGTGAATGCCGCATGTGTGATTAAAAAAGTCAAGACTGTTCCCATACATAATGATAATCAAGCACTCACACCTCAAAGCTATGCAAAATATACAGTTCGGGGCCCAGAAAAGCAATTTGGAAATGCGACCTGACTCGTAAAGTTAAATAGAAATAGTCACACACGCATATACTTTCATAAATTCAGCGCGACGGAAAGTAATTAGGGCCTGCATAGGTTATTCTTTAAAACAGTACTGATTCATAAGAACAGTAAATTAAACAAAACATGTGTTTGCGCCGGCCGCGGTGGTCTTGCGGTTCTAGGCGCGCAGTCCGGAACTGCGCGGCTGCTACGGCCGCAGGCTCGAATCCTGCCTCGGGCATGGATGTGTGTGATGTCCTTAGGTTAGTTAGGTTTAAGTAGTTCTAAGTTCTAGGGGACTGATGACCACAGCTGTTAAGTCCCATAGTGCTCAGAGCCATTTGAACCATGTGTTTGCTTCCCGCATAAAGCATCCAGCTGTGCAGTGAGAACGTTTCATTTTGGTAACCATTGCTTGAAAATATAGGGACCCGCTAAACAATATGAGTCGAAAAGTAATTCATTAATGTCACTTTCGAGCAGCATAAAGACTATGTCCGAAATCTGTATGCGCGATATACAAGGAGAGGCAGCTAAGACAGGGCACCCCAAATATGTCCAGAAACAATAAATGTGCCGAGGTGCAGTTTTCACCAAGTTATAGCGGACAACATGGCAAATTTCCTGCAGAAGCAAGTCATTTTTATTGCTATTTTGTCTAAAACTGACTTAGTGAGGCCGTGGCTATGTACAATTAATGTAGGTTAATTCTTACAAAGAAGAAGAAAGCAACTAGCCACTATTAATACTGCTATTTATTTAAGTAAATAGCGCCGTAACCGGTTTCGAACTGACAAGTTCATCATCAGACGGCTGTTCACATGATTTGCAAGATACACTTTACATAATCGTCAGTTTTCGGTTTTGATTCTTCCACTGTGGCGAAATATTCTTGGTGTTGGTGCCCTATGGTAGAAAGTTTATGTTTGTGTGGAAGCTCATATTTATGTTTGTGTTTTTGAAAAGATTACTTATTATATGGGATATACTCCCTAGAAAAGGAAGTGAGACACATTTTCTGCTGCTTTCTACAGACTTTTGTGTTGACTGCATAGGTATCTGGTGTGTCGCTTTGTTTTTTGCTGTTTCTGGATTTTTTGTGATAATTTATCAATCATGTGAGGGTTATATCCATTGTTTAGAGCTATGGCTTTGATTATATTGGTTTCTTTACGTTGTTCAACTGGTTCCAGTGGAATTTTATGTAGGCGACTAAGCATGGACCTGAAGTATACCATCTTATGTTGGTTTGGGTGGCAAGAGCCCATAAAATAAGTAATCTTTTCAAAAACACAAACATAAATATAAGCTTCTACACAAACCATAAACTTCAGCAGCTAACCGTTCATAACATAAAGAATGACAACCCCCCATAGAAAAGATCAGGTATATATAAACTGAGATGCCCAAATTGCCCCTCCTTCTATATTAGATAGACTGGGAGAAACTTTGAGATTCGCTTCAAAGAACATTTAGATGCCATACTTTTGAACAATCCTTCAAAATCTGCATTTGAAATGCACAAAACTATCAGTAACCATGGAGTAAAAAGCATTGAAGACCACGTCCAAATATTGCATCACGCTGAAAAAGGTAGCCTCATTAATCTGCTTGAAGAGATAGAAATATATGCACATAAAAGCAAATCGCCACATCATGTTCTCGGTGAACAGACAGACCTAGCCAATGCAACCTTTCTACAAAATTTCACTTACCTATTATCGAGTTTAAAACATAAATAAACACTACTCCTCTTAACAACAACATGTCATCAATAACCCAAATTATTACATCATAATAGAGCTGCCTGCTCAGTCACACATTACTGCAACTGTAAAATTGATTTCAAAATAAAAGTGATGTGCCATACTACATTAATATAATAACTACTGTCACATTATTCATGTATCTCATGTATAAGTTGTTGCCTGTTTATGGCATTGTATTTACAGAATACTATATAAGTAACATTCACACAACTGGCCACCGCATTTTCCCAATTTATTTTTAATTAATGCTCACTGAATATGGTATGCTCACAATGTAACGTTTATTCTTTGTAATATAAATACTTGTAATGCTACCTTGATTCTTTGGGAAAAAAATTCACTGTCAAATGAAGACAATGTATATATTATAATACAAGAACTTATTTGGCTTTGCTTTACATCAAAATACAGCTACCTGATTAGCCACACTTTATTGCAGCTATACTTGATTCAAAATTTCAGTGCGGCATATGACGTTAATATAATTGTTACTGACATATTGTCCATTTTATCTCATCTCTATGTTGCTCCCTGTATATAGCACAGTATTTACATAATAACAAAAAAAATGGTTCAAATGGCTCTGAGCACTATGGGACTTAACATCGATGGTCATCAGCCCCCTAGAACTTAGAACTACTTAAACCTAACTAACCTAGGGACAGCACACAACATCCAGTCATCACGAGGCAGAGAAAATCCCTGACCCCGCTGGGAATCGAACCCGGGAACCCGGGCGCGGGAACATAATAACATATAAGTAGCATTCACACAAGCTGGTTACTACATCTCTCATCTTCATCTGTAATAATATATGCTCATAATGAAGGTTTATCTTTGTGTTTTAATTTTAATTATGTTATGTCTATTCTTTAAAAACAGCGATACTGTGAAATCAAAGCAATTTGTATATTGTAATATCTCTGAGAGAGAACATCTCTGAAACTGTTGTATTTGTAAATCTGCAATCTTTGTGTCAACTTCACATGTGGCAAATACTTTGTGTGTGTGTGTGAGTGGTGCCTTGCACAATATGGTGATGTACAAATTACATAAGTGCTGCATATATTTTGAAATACTTGAAAAATACAATCCTGCAACAAAGTCGTGCGGTATTTTCAATGTAAGTACCATAACCACTTAACCTCACATATTTGTTTACTCGGTATTTCATTGCTTTGGAGTTAGTTATGTTCACATAGGGCAGTTTCTAACACTGTTTTCTACCGTAGGGCACCAATACACCAAGAATATTTCGCCACAGTGGAAGAATAAAAATCAAAAACTGACGATTAGGAAAAATGTATCTTGCAAATCATGTAAACAGCCATCTGATGATGAACTTGTCAGTTCGCAACCGGTTACGGAGCTATTTACTTAAATAAATAGCAGTATTAATAGTAGCTGGTTGCTGTCTTCTTCCTTGTAATAATCTACCTACATTAATTTTTATTGGTTATAGACACCGAATGAAGACACCGACTTTTTTCTTTCCAATGAAAATATGCACTTTTTTCTGTCGCATTTGAAAAATGCTTCTAAGAGAACTTCAATGACATAACATTAAGATAATACCGCCGCAAACGACAGTCACGTCGTCAGGAGAAGAGATTCCAGACAGGTCTGCATTATTATACCAAATGTAAGCAAGCACGTAACTCAGGTATAGCTCTTACGTTTGCTTACGTGCTTGAAGCCCATCAGTCAGTGTTCTGCTGTTATGCAGCCAGATAACTTGTTGTAAAGCTATCGAGATCTTTACAATATAAACGACAGTTGAAAATTTTATATTGTTTGTTGTAAGCTTGTACCATGGGGAAAAAGGAGAAGATGTTGTTTGGTGGCTGGTATCCTCTTTCTATAACACAAATGCACGCATGTATTAACAGTGTTCTTTATTAACCTAAACAGGAAGCTACTTAACTTAAGATAGTCCACTTGCTGTGGTACAAGCTCGCCCTAACAGTCTACGTTAGGCCTACTACTGGTGAAGTAAAAGTCCGCTTTGTACACTACTTTGGTCGCGGGATACTGATTGACTCTGAGCTAGAGGCTGAGGATCTAAATACTAGCGGTGGAGAGGGCGTTGGCGGCGCGTTGCTTGGGAGTCTCTGTTTGGCGTCTCTTCTGATAGGCGCGTTGCTTGCGCCTACTATCGATCTGCTCGCAACCACTTGTCCAACAGGTGTGCTGGCACCAACTTAGCTGAAATGTCGCACTGTTGTCGTCTAGTGAGGCTGCAAACGACAACTGAGAGCGAAGCAGGACACTGGACGTAGAGATGAGCCTTAAACCGTACCTGTACAGGACAGTGTACTCGCGACTGTACTGTACCATCTGGCTTGCGAGACAACGGAAACATCCTCCGGAAAACTGCTGCCAGGGCACAAGTCCAGGCCAGAGGGCGTGTCTTGGGGCGATGGCGACGACGGCGACAGCGACGACGGTAACGGGTCCAGATCAATGGGGTCGGAGAGCGGGAACGGCAGGTGCGAAAGCGCATCCGTTCCTCCTTGGGTGCACTGGTGGCACCAGCGGGCGTCTGCGAAGGCCATGCTATCCCGTGAGGACGTGAATCTGGGGCAGGAAAAACAGCAGGATCATGTGGCAAATGACATGCGCGTATTTGTTTCTGGTGGCGGCGCTGCAAACCATCTGGACCTGCAATCAAATACATAGAAGAGCCAATGCGTTCCTGGATCACATCTCTTTCCCAGCGCCCGCGCTTGGAATAAACCCTGAAAAGAACAAGGTCGCGCGATGCAAAGCGATGCCTGTGGACCATTGGCGGTTCTGAATGCTATGGTGAATGTAGCAAGCGTAGCAGCGTCCGATGGCGGTGGCCATGGAGAAGTTCCGCTGGTGATGGTTCGTCTCGTGGGTGGGAGCGATAGGAGTCAAGAAAGAGTTTCAGCACCTGTTCCCATGTGTGGCTGGTGCAAAGCTTTGCTATCTGTTGTTTGAAAGTGCGTACGAAGCGTTCAGATTCTCTGTTGGACTGGTGGTGAAACGGAATACTTGTTAGATGACGAATGCTGTTTCATTCACAAAACTGTTCACAATTATGTGAAGTGAACTGTGGTCCATTTTCCGGCACGAGTGTTTCTGGCAAACCTACTATGCAAAATATTGAGGACAACGCTTGAATTGTGCTATGTGACACGGTAGAGTTCATAGGCACCGCAAGTGGGAACTTGCTAAAAGAGTCTACCGCTGTGAGCCAACGAGAGTTCCAAAACGGCCCTGCAAAGCCATTGTGCACTCGTTGCCATGGCGATTGTGTCTTAGGTCAAGCTGAGAATGTCTGTGGCGGCGCGGACTGGTTCTCTGCTCATGCACGTCGCTGTGCTGTCATCTGTTCAATGTGGCCGTCCATGCCCTGCCAAGTACAGTGCTCGCGCGAACTGTTTAGTGTGAACAATTTCTCAGTGTCCTTAATGGAGCAATCGCAACACATCCTTTGCAACACTCTGGGAATAAGCACACGCGATTGCCCACTGTCCTTTTGAACTAGAATCACACCACGTTGTACTGAAAGTTTACGATGACGAGCAAAGTATCGGCGCATTACTGACTTCTGAATATTATTCAATGAGCGAGGCCAAGACGCGCGAATATAGTGCAACAAAATCTTGAAGTCTGGATCTACTTCCGACGCCTCTGTAATATTTCTGTAGTTCAGTGAAAAAGATACCAGCAAATCAGAATCCTACGTATCGATTTGACAACAAGATGCGGCAGATGCATGAAAATCAGAGTCTGGGCCAATCAGAAGGCGAGATAAGGGGTCTGCAGTGCCATGCTTTGCCTAGGTCTGTACACAACTTCATACTGACACTGTGAAAGCAACATTGCTCATCGTTGCAATTTTTGAGCAGTATGCGTAAGAACCGGCTTTACGGATGAAACAAGGACTGCAAAGGCTTCTGATCTGTCACTAAATAGAACTTGCGACCACACAGATAGTGATGGAATTTGGTCACCCCGCACACTATAGTGAGAGCTTCTTTTTCTAATTGAGAATAATTACATTGAGTTTTAGTCAACAAGTTTGAGGCAAAAGTAACAGGTCTGCCTTGTGCACCAATTCTGTGCGAAAGCACAGCGTCGATTCCGTGGGAAGAATCGTCGACCTGCAAAACTATCGGCTTGGCAGAGTCGAAATGCACTGAACATCTATCACTAAGCAAGGCATTTTTGAGTTTCTGAAATGCTTCTTGACAGTCTTTAGCCCACACAAAAGGTACATTTTTTCGACGCAAGCGATGCAATGGAGCCGCGATATGATCGGCGTTCGCTATGAACCGAATGCAGTATGTCATTTTTCCCAATACTGACTACAGCTTAGACACATTCCGGGGAAAAGTCAGGTCACCGATTGCAAGTAAATGAGGTTGGAGGTGGTGCACAAATGGTTCAAATGGCTCTGAGCACTATGGGACTTAACTGCTGTGGTCATCAGTCCCCTGGAACTTAGAACCACTTACGCCTAACTAACCTAAGGACATCACACACATCCATGCCCGAGGCAGGATTCGAGCCTGCGATCGTAGGGGTCGCGCGGTTCCAGACTGTAGCGCCCAGAACCGCTCGGCGACTCCGGCCGGCGCTGGTGCACACGCTGTTTATCACATGACCTAAGTACTGTAGTTCAGTTTGAAAAAAGTCACACTTTTCGGGTCGACACTCGGGTCCTGCTTCTGATAACACTCGAAAAAGAGTACGCAAGTTGGCAATGTGTTCCTCTGGTGTACGGCCTGAGACGACAACATTTCAACGTAGTTTGAACAAAATGGCACTTTTTGCGGTCAGCTGTTGTCGTGCGGCCTACGCGGCTTGTGCAGCCAGTAGTTGTACCTTCGTCAGCGAGGTAGCAGTTTGTTGGTTCTGAAATAAAAATTCGTGTTAGATCCATCACATTGGCAGTCTGCGCCTGAGGAGCGCGAGAAAGGGGTGGATGGGGTGAGGTAGCAATGGTTAACACAAATACGTTATAGCAAAAAAAAAAAAAAAAACAATCAAAGATCCTGAAAATATAAATTTAATTAGTTCTGCGGCTCCCCTCCTGGAATATATTCAAGAACACAGTTATCAAATAGAAATCAATACCCCTTCAAACTAAAACACAGGAGAAACAAGCAAAATCTTCTTCTGCACTGAATTATACTCGTCGCCAATTGTGTGTCGTCTCGTTTTCACTGTACGCTTGTACCATGGGAAGCAAGGAGAGGATGTCGTTTGGTGACCAGTATCATCTTCTATAACACAATTGCACACATGTATGAACAGGGTTATTTATTAACTTAAATTGGAAGATACTTAACTTAAAAAAGCCCAGGTGTTTTGGTACAGGCTCTCCAAAATAGTCCACGTTAGCCTCACTACCGTACAAGTCCGCTATGTACAGTACTCTGGTCGCTAGGTACTGACTAACTCTGAGCTAGAGGCTGAACTAACTACGACTGCCAGACCCACTGTGTTGCGACTGATGATTCGACCAGTTGACTCACTGGATGACTGACTAGGTCCTTCAGTCCACGGCGGAGATCTAAATACTAGCGGTCCAGAGGGTGTTGGCGGCACGTTGCTTGCGAGTCTGTTTGGCCTCTCTCCTGATAGGAGCCTTGCTTGCGTCAACTACCGATCTTCTCGCAACCTCTTTGTCATCCGGTGTGCTGGTGCCAGCTTACACCATATCGTTTATGGCGAATGTCGCCAAACTATTAGAACAGTGGTACGGCTGTACGCTGAAGAGTATCCAGAACATGCCAAGCACTCACGAACTACCTTTCCAGACATTGTACAAAAATTTCCAGAAACTGTAAGTGTGGAGATAACATATGCCAAGAGGAAAGAAAAGCAAGTGATAGAAGAAAAGAAGCTGCCATTTTAGCAATCATAATGTACAATGAAACTCTTACTAAGAGGCGTTACAGAAGTTCATGAGTGATCAACCAAACGAGTGTTCTCCTAGCTATACATTCCATCGCGTTTCATCCTCTTCACATTTCGCTGCATCTGCAGCTTCTTGGCAATGATTATTAAATTGATTACCGTTCTCCAAATGTTATCTACGAACAGCGCGAAGTGATGCGGCGCATCCATGCAAAATTTTGTTTACTAACCATGGGCAAGTCAATCTTCGCAGTATGCACTAATCGTCTTGCTCACTCAAAGAAGTGAGTGAAAAGAACGCTCTTGGTTTGTTTAACTTTGGTGCTTATTTTTCAAGACCCCTCTTTTATTAATGAGAAATGAAATACACTCAAGTATCTCGAGTTCCTAAGATATGATGCTGTCGCCGTTATTAGAAGATATTCCACCGGACATAATGCAATCATTTTGCTCTGCAAAATAGTCTGCACACTACTCAAACTTAACACTTCGATAGTTTTGAACATGGCTATTTTTCAGCCACCATATATAAGTTTCAGTGGAGAAATAAAACAGCCAACTGGTTGCAGATAATTGTTTAAAACATTTATTTAGGTTTATACACCTCCAATTTTTGACTTGAACTTGTTTGCTAAACTCTGAATATTGCCTTCTTGCAGTGTAACTTTATGACTTTTAAATTTTCATTGTGATGAAGATATCCTTGGAGGTCTCGAAACCAGATAAATGTTTGAAACAATTATTTGCTACCGGCTGGCTGTGTTATTTCTTCATTGAAATATTTTTATATTTTTATCTGCGGTGAAAATTAAAATAAGTGGTCTATTAGGAACAACATCGACTCCCAAAGGCATGAAATGCGTTGTAGCACCGTGAGCTACAGATGAAATTCTACTTGCAGTATTGCTTATCCAGAATCATGTTATAATGCGTAGAGCTGCTGAACGTCAACATCTTAAACATTTAATATGAAAACCGGGATAATTAACTCAGGAACTGTACCTGAGTTACGTGTTTGCTTAAATTTTATACAACAGGTCGGACGTTTGTGGAACCTCTTCTCTTATGGCGCTATTGTCTTGAGACTAATGGATCAAGTCCCATAAATGTTACAACTTTAAATTTCTCTCAGAAACTTCTTTTAAATGCTTCAGAGACAACTATAGAGCTCCGCGAGAAAAAAAAAGCAAAGTAGATGTCGTAACTCGGCGACTATAAACGATAAAAATTAGTAGCGAACCTCAGGAAATTCACCATATTGTCCGTTATAACTTAGCGTAAACCTCACCTTGATATATTCGCTCATTCGGGATCTATTTGGAGTGGCCTTTCTTAGCTGTTTCACCCTGTATAGCCAACAACAGTCAATGAAATCGTTCCTTTGTACGTAGGCTACCTTGATTAGAAATGAAACCTAATATCAAGCAGTGGAAAGTCGCTCATAATCAATATCTTATGAAATCGGAATCCAATTACTGATTTAAGGTACACCCTGAGTGGTTGTGGACTGTAAAGCAATGCCACCAAGGTTCCACAAATAGGTTCTCATCTAATGTGGCACACTCCGATGGCTTAATGCAAAGAATGATCGGGTATATTTTGCAATAACTGGGCAAGAAGTGGACTGATAAAGAATGATATTGTTACTGCACACAAAATATGATTTTACATCCCCAAAGGGATACTCAGAAAGACAAATACAAGATTAATATTCGCGTCAAGCACCAGGAACATCTTCTCTCGCGTTTCCTGAATAAGTAAAAACTATTTTGTGTTTCAGGAGATGGTAACATCTTTCAAATTACAGAAGGATGAAGTGAGACAATAATATAGAACACCAAGCTCAGCTTCCATTGAAGCAACTATGAGGAACCAGTATGTTCCGATTTTGCTGCGCACAAGCACACTGTCCAGTTCATACTCATGGAATAATCATAAGCTCGGCTGCAGTCTAACCTCGCCACCGTAATGAAACTTCATCGTGGCAAATGAACTGAAATGGTCTCTGTCAGTTCTTCATTCACTGTATCTACCTGCACCAGAAGAGAGCAGTCTTCTCTCAAAAACATGACCCCACGGATAAGCATCCAATCGGCCTCGAACAGCGCACAGGCTCGAATGTAAAGTAAGTAATGGAGAATTCTCTTTCAAACAAGAAGAACCCCTAAGCTATTCCCGCAAACTATTCCCACTGGTTGAAACCAAACAAACTCTCTAAAGACGCGAAATTGCTTCAGTGCCCAAGCAAAGAGGTTGCTACAGCGCTTGTATCGATCAATCGAAACTGATTACTGCAAACAAGCGTAAAATATTGCAAAAGTAAATGCCGCGATCTACTTGAAAGAGAATATAATGGGAAGAAAGTGCCGGATGAGCACGCAGTTTTCAAAATTTTCCGTAACTTCTCTACATTACTTTAGGCAAATGCTGTGAAAGTCACGGCCAGCTGCCTATCTCATCCTCGTCAAACTACACTTGTCAGTATGTTAGCGACTCCACACATGACATGTTTTTCCTAGTGTGTAAGTGATCCATGGATGTATAAGACTATAAGACTACTGCAACAAATCTTGATCGGCAGCAGTAGACTGTGCGTTGGTGAACCGTGACCGTGGGCTGTCTCTATGGCATGAATGTTTTGATGTTTTTGGCTGATGTTTGAGGAACTGATGCAAATTTACTGTAAAGCCCCACTATCATTTGAAAAAAAAATCATAACTTGGAAACTATTAGAGTTAAATCATAGTGGTTTGTCGTAAAATGCTTAACAGCGCGGAAAGGTTTTTTGTATTATGCCAGAATTTCAGAGTGCGCCTCATTAGTAACATGTAGCATTTCGAGTTCTGCACGTGTACAGGTCAGTATTGCAACATCAACAGCTCTGCGTCGCTTCATTGAGACGCGCACGAAGCATGGAAATGTTGTTGGCTGATGTTGTGTACAAGCGATCTTTTACTTAATCGTACAAAAAGAAATGTAAATGCGTGACATGAGGAAAGCGCACGAGACATCGGACTATGAGGACCCCTTTCACCTATCAGTAAATGTAACGTTCAGTGCACCTGCACGTTCATACTGCTGGAAGATGATGAGCGTGGGGGTGCACCATAATGCTGGAAGATGATGGATGACTGCAACACTTCGAGCTGTGGTAGAAGAAACCGTTTGATCATCTCTAGGTAAACATTTCCCATTAAGGTTTTATCTTCGAAGACAAATGGGAAATGGGCCTGTCACCCTATCGTGTAGGGCACACCAAAAGTAAGCTTTGAGCTATCACGCGTAGATTGATGTGTGTTACTCTTGTTTTCGGAGCCCCAAATCCTAATGTTCTAACAACTCTCATGTCGAGATATGACGAACACGACTTCATTTGAAAACGTGCACTTTTTTAGTTAGCCATTGTTAGCATCTATGGAGGGCAGCATAGAACACACGAACGTATACCGTAGAGGACCATAGTTTGAATTCAGTGTCTGGATCATATGCACTTTGTACACAAAAAGGGTAAACTCTGATGTAACAGTAATTTTTAAAAGCATATTTATGGAGACAAAACAGCGATGTCAGTGGAACATTTTAAAATTAAAAATAGTCCTGATCGCAATAGAACATTTATTGAAAATGGCAACCCGTTTCGGTCAAATAGCAACCATCCTCAGACCACATGCACTGAATAGAACTGCAATACACATTTAGAAGGAAATCTAATAATAATAATTAATTTCAGATAGTTTTTTTGCCACGTCGTAGGTCGAAGTTTCTTCATCGAAGACGGTTCTGACATCAAAGTGTAAAGTGAGAAGGTGCTGAGAATCAATTTATTACTGCACTTCTGGGGTCAGCTTATCAGCGCCCATAGTCGGTCCGTAAGATACCTCCAACCTGTGGAATGGCGTTATAGTGCTATTGTACCAAGGAACGCGGCACCTTATACCTGCGCCATGGGAGAGGACCAGTGCGGTGTAGAGTTTGTCTGTTATGTACAGAGTCTCATCGGACATCAGTCTTGTGGTGGACTTTCGTCGTCCGTTTACGTACTGCTTCCGTGATTCTGTTCAGATGGAGTTCTGCATGTGGGTCGACGATGCGAGTGTATAAGATTCGTGAAATACTACCAAAATTAAATGAGTTGCATCCATTATGGCAGGTGGTGGTGGTGGCGAACGGAGCAGGTGTTGCGGTTTCACGAACGTCAAATGCTGCTCAGAATAGAGAGGTATTAGTTACTGTACATTAGTAACAGCCAAGCAGGCATACAGTATATTAAAAGTTTTTTTGCAAATAGTGTAAAGATACAACAACTGTACAATAATTAATAACATAATATAAAATAAACATCTACTTATAAAGCACCTTGTCAAATTACATTTAAATAGATTCAGGAGAATACACAGTTGGAGAAAAGCCAATAGAAATAGACTGTCCGCACACGGATTGCCCTAGATGGGAAATTGAAAGAAAACTGGTACAGCAAAATCATAGCAAAGGCAGAGCTATGTAACGCCGTTGGTTTCCCTGGACGTGGCCTGAAGGTATCACTACACATCATCTAGAGCCGGTGGAGAACGATGTGAAATTTTTCAGATTTGAGCTTGCGTCCTTTCCAGTGCATCTCTTCCCTGAGAAAATCCTGCGCAAGGCTATAAAGACTTTTAAAAAGTTGCTGTTAACAAAAACAAAACACCATACGGCAATTACGTTGGTTTTACCCCTAGTTGTAAACCTGCTCTGAAACCGTAAAGTTTCGTAAGACATTACTACTCAACTGTTTTAACAGCTTGTTTTAAGTAGCTATAGGTTTCTGCTGTGTTGTGTTATATACAACTCATAACAGAAACAAAATTATTGAAAGTCTCGTATGTACTTTAGTATTTCTTCTTTTTTATTACATCACCACAACTGGCAGATTTACCCATCGTTTCTTAAACACCTCTTTTGTAAAATGAAGTGGAGGAAAGTTATTCGATAAGCTGTTTTCAAGAAGAACTAACGTAAGATGTTTCAAAGCCGCAATACTTTTTATCTCATGAACAACATATTTGAGACTAAGAAGAAAGAGAAAGTTTTATGCTATTAAGAGGTCCACTTGACGTTTCTAAAGCCTTAAAGTTGTCAGAGTTTCCGCCAGCGATGTACTCTCATCCAAGCATGGAAAGCTCCCACACGGTTCGTAATTAGAGGGCCCGACTTTGAGAATTTTTCCTTTGAAGGACGCCATGAATCACACCAAAGCCCTTCACTTAGACTTCTTTTTCGAACATAATGCGGCTTTTGACTTAATGAAGCTCCCCCAAACTCGTCTGTGTACACAGTACTGCATGTGCGCATAGGAAACTCGAAGTCGGTGCAACACTTTTTCCATGTTTTCGTATAGACTAAAGCAGCAATTTAGCTTATTGATGCTTTCTTTAAAGTCCACTTTACTCGATTTAGTTGTATCTCAAAGACTATTTACCCGATCCAACTTCAGACTGCAATTTCCTCTCGAAGAGTAATCTTTAATTTCCGCTTCCAGTATCGGCGGATTTGGGGTTCGTATTTAGCCCTTTCATTTCCAGCTGTCTGTCTTTTGACTGCCTTAGCGTGGTCCTAAATCTTTTGCGTCCTCTTTCCTTCGTCTTTTTCTATTTGTATGTTCCTCGCAGCGATCAATTTCATTATCGTAACTGCCATTACGGATTGGTTCTTATACGATTCGGGGTCCTGTAAGTTGTCTATAGTTGTAAGCCAATATCTATAGTTCCGCTCTAGCAACAATTTAGTTTCTTTTTTCCTTTGAAGTACGCGATGAATCACACTAAAGCCCTTCGCTTAGAGTTCTTCTTCGGGTGTTGGAGCGCACTTAGAGAAGGTTGCCACGTAAAAATACGCTACTGGCCATTCAAATTGCTACACCAAGAAGAAATGCAGATGATAAACGGCTATTCATTGGACAAATATATTATATTAGAACTGACATGTGATTACATTTTCACGCAATTTGGGTGCGTAGATCCTGAGAAATCAGTACCCAGAACAACCACCTCTGGCCGTAATAATGGCCTTGATACGCCTGGACATTGAGTCAAACAGAGCTTGGATCGCGTTGGAGCGCACTTAGAGAAGGTTGCCACGTAAAAATACGCTACTGGCCATTCAAATTGCTACACCAAGAAGAAATGCAGATGATAAACGGCTATTCATTGGACAAATATATTATATTAGAACTGACATGTGATTACATTTTCACGCAATTTGGGTGCGTAGATCCTGAGAAATCAGTACCCAGAACAACCACCTCTGGCCGTAATAATGGCCTTGATACGCCTGGACATTGAGTCAAACAGAGCTTGGATCGCGTTGGAGCGCACTTAGAGAAGGTTGCCACGTAAAAATACGCTACTGGCCATTCAAATTGCTACACCAAGAAGAAATGCAGATGATAAACGGCTATTCGTTGGACAAATATATTATATTAGAACTGACATGTGATTACATTTTCACGCAATTTGGGTGCGTAGATCCTGAGAAATCAGTACCCAGAACAACCACCTGTGGCCGCAATAATGGCCTTGATACGCCTGGACATTGAGTCAAACAGAGCTTGGATGGCGTGTATAGGTACAGCTGCCCATGCAGCTTCAACACGATACCACAGTTCATCAAGAATAGTGACTGGCGTATTGTGACGAGCCAGTTGCTCGGCCGCCATTGACCAGACGTTTTCAGTTGGTGAGAGATCTGGTGAATGTGCTGGCCAGGACAGCAGTCGAACTTTTTCTGTATCCAGAAAGGCCCGTACAGGACCTGCAACATGTGGTCGTGCATTATCCTGCTGAAATGTAGGGTTTCGCGGGGATCGAATGAAGGGTAGAGCCACGGGTCGTAACACATCTGAAATGTAACGGCCACTGTTCAAAGTGCCGTCAATGCGAACAAGAGGTGACCGAGACATGTAACCAATGGCACCCCATACCATCACGCCGGGTGATACGCCGGTATTGCGATGACGAATACACGCTTCCAATGTGCGTTCACCGCGATGTCGCCAAACACGGATGCGACCATCATGATACTGTAAACTGAAGATGGATTCATCCGAAAAAATGACATTTTGCCATTCGTGCACCCAGGTTCGTCGTTGAGTACACCATCGCAGGCGCTCCTGTGTGTGATGCAGTGTCAAGGGTAACCGCAGCCATGGTCTCCGAGCGGATAGTCCATGCTGCTGCAAACGTCGTCGAACTGTTCGTGCGGATGGTTGTTGTCTTGCAAACGTTCCCATCTGTTGACTCACGGGTCAACACGTGGCTGCACGATCCGTTACAGCCATGCGGTTAAGATGCCTGTCATCTCGACTGCTAGTGATACGAGGCCGTTGGGATCCAGCACGGCGTTCCGTATTACCCTCCTGAGCCCACCGATTCCATATTCTGGTAACAGTCATTGGATCTCGACCAACGCGAGCAGCAATGTCGCGATACGGTAAACCGCAATCGCGATAGGCTACACTGCTACTTATCAAAGTCGGAAACGTGATGGTACGCATTTTTCCTCCTTACACGAGGCATCACAACAACGTTTCACCAGGCAACGCCGGTCAACTGCTATTTGTGTATGAGAAATCGGTTGGAAACTTTCCTAATGTCAGCACGTTTTAGGTGTCGCCACCGGCGCCGACCTTGTGTGAATGCTCTGAAAAGCTAATCATTTGCATATCACAACATCTTCTTCCTGTCGGTTAAATTTCGCGTCTGTAGCACGTCATCTTCGTGGTGTAGCAATTTTAATGGCCAGTAGTGTATAAGGACGTGCTGCTCCTAATTTATTATCCTCCTCTCAGTACCAGTAGAGTTATTATATGTCATGCATATTATTCGGTCGACTTCTCCGCTTCCCTGACGCGAGTTGCAACCCTCTGCCACTAGAAGGCTCCAAGCGAGGTCAAAGACGAAGAAAACCCGTTGAGTGTACGTCACAGCATCTGATAATGCATGTCTTCCGAGTGTATGCAGCCGTCTCCAGCGCAGACTAACTATTTCAGAAGAGTTTAATAATTCGTAACTGCTCGTTTAAGAGCACGTAATGTGTCGATAGGCCACGAGGAATTTAAGACCTTTAGTCGGCACATTTTCAATTATAAAGTGATTTCGCATGGGCCCTGCAGGAAACCGAGCGTTCATTGTGACGACAAGCTGACTAAGCTACAAATTCATTGCAGGGCCCGTGTGTGTCGTTGTCCCCGGCTACTAATCGTAGCGTGTAATGTGGTGGTGTACAATGTAACTATGTCGTTGTGTCAGAAACGGCGTGCTGCGATTGAATTTCTATCCGCAGAAAACATGTCTCCAATTGAAATCCATGGAATAATGAAGGCTGAGTGTGTTGATAATTGTATCGATGTCAGTAATGTGCGACTTTGGGTTGTCCGTGCTCTTAGTAAAAGATGCAGTGGTGCTAACCTCAGCGTGTGTGACAGACTTCGGACTGTTTCCAATACTTAAAGGACACCATACAGGACTTCACTTTGATAGTGATGAAGCTCCACAAGTAGAGTTGAGTAGACATGGCTCCGTCATCAAAGTCACACGTTCTGCAGTGACGGTGTGAATAAACTACTCTCTCGTTTGGAGAAACGTGTTTCTCACCAGGTGACCATGTTAAGAAATAATTATGTAGACATGAAGACTAAAGGTAGACTTTTTCATTGAAAAAGATTTAAGAGTTTTCAAATAAAAAATCCGGAGGCATTACTTTCCAGCACGCCCTCGTACCGAAGTAAGTCACGATGAAGCCAGGCTGCAGCAGGGCGTGCCGATAGAATCTTCATTGTGACGGTACTTATCAAGTACGCTTGTGTCTAAAACTTAAGGACGAAAACAAATTTCGCACTGTGTGCCACGCCCAGGTAAAGTACTTCGATGAACTTGGACTATTCATGCAAAGAAATGCTACAGTATAGTAAAGAAGGTAACTGCAAAAAATATACAATGACACGAACATAAATGACACTTTTGCACTGAAGCACCAAAGAAACTACTACAGGTATGCGTATTCAAGTATAGAGATATGTAAACAGGCTGAATACGGGGCTGCAGTCGGCAAAGCCTGTATACCACAAGTGTCTGGCGCTGCTACAATGGCAGGTAATCAAGATTTACGTGAGTCTGAACGTAGTGTTATAGTCGCCGCCCGAGCGACGGGACACAGAATCTCCGAGGTAGCGATGTAGGGGGGATTTTCCCACATGACCATTTCACGAGTGTACGTGGAGAGCACGAATCCAGTAAAACATCAAATCTCCGATATCGCTTTGGCCGAAAAAAGATCCTACAAGCACGGGACTAATGACAACTGGAGAGAATCGTTCAACGTCACATAAGTACAGCCCTGCCGCAAATTGCTACAGATTTCAGTGCTGGGCCATCAACAAGTGTCAGAGTGCGACCATTCAATGAAACGTCATTGATATGGGCTTTCGGATCCGAAGGTCCACTCGTGTTTCCTTGATGACTGTACGACACAAAGTTTTATACCTCGCCTGGGCCCGCCAACAGCCACATTGGACTGGTGATGACTGGAAACATGTTGCCTGGTCGGAGTAGTTTCGTTTCAAATTGTATCGAGCGGATGGACGTGTACAGGTATGGAGAAAACCTCATTAATCCATGGACCTGCGCGTCAGCAGGGAACTGTTCAAGCTGGTGGAGGCTCTGTAATGGTATGGGGCGCGAGTAGTTGGAGTGATATAGGACCGTTGATACGTCTAGATACGACTGTGACACATGACACGTACGTATGCATCCTGTCTGGTCACCTGCATTTATTCATGTCTATTGTGCATACCGACTGACTTGGGTAATTCCAGCAGGACAGTTCGACACCCCACGCATCCAGAATTGCTACAGAGTGGCTCCAGGAACACTCCACTGAGTTTCAAAAAATGGTTCAAATGGCTCTGAGCACTATGGGACTCAACATCTTAGGTCATAAGTCCCCTAGAACTTAGAACTACTTAAACCTAACTAACCTAAGGACATCACACACACCCATGCCCGAGGCAGGATTCGAACCTGCGACCGTAGCAGTCCCGCGGTTCCGGACTGCAGCGCCAGAACCGCACGGCCACCGCGGCCGGCCCACTGAGTTTAAAAACTTCCGCTGGCCACCAAACTCTCCAGACATGAACATTATTGAGTAGATCTGGAAAGCCTTGCTATTCAGAAGAGATTGCCACCCCTTCGTACTCTTTAGAATTTATGGACAGCCTTGCAGGATTCATGGTGTCAATTCCCTCCAGCACTGCTGCAGACATTAGTCGAGTCCATGCCATGTCGTGTTGCGGCTCTTCTGGGTGCTCATGGGGGCCATACACGATATTAGCCAGGTGTACCAGTTTCTTTGGCTCTTCAGTGTATACCGTCCCGTATCAGTTACTAGACTGGGTTTTAGGGTAATTTAGTAAGACACTGATTACATACGTAAAGGAAGGGATCGTTATGAGGTAACGCCCGATAGGTATGCAACACACCCAACATACGGGTAATGTCGGTATGAACTTCACTGAGCAAAGCTACGAGGAATTCTGCTGTAATCCATGCTTACTTATGGTAGTCTACAGTAGCCTACAGTAGTTTTACAACTCTATTTCCAAAGCAGAGCGTTAAAACTTCAACATTATTTAAAATACTTGGAATGTAAATATTTGAGCGTGGAATAATTGATTTTTATCGACAGTTTTTATATGGGCTTTCCTTTATGTAAACGAAGGTGTTGCAATCCTAACATTCCTAGTATATTCTTAATTTGATTACATCACAGTGTATTGTATCCCTGTTGATAACACATCGAGTGGGGGGGGATGAATGATGGCTCTGTGCAATACCTGTTTAATGTGTTTTTCCTTAAGTGCATATCTACAGCCTGGGTATTCGAGGAGTCTTGTTACAAGGTGTTCATGCACTAATTCGGCATACGTCGTATTGGGAAAACCATTGGTTAATTGTCCTCTATTCGGCACCTTCTTTTGTGTTTACACAGTAGCCAACACCCTGTGTATGTGAATTCATTCAAACCGAGCCATGTTGTGCCTTTGTGCACTGCACGCTAAGGTGACCCTGGTGGCTATGGTATTTGTGGTAGTGCCGCTGCTGATGACCTGCGCAAAGCCGCCACTTTCACAGAGCTCGTATCAACTTTGAGCGCGAGCACTCAGGCGCATGCGCAAACAGGGCGCAGCCCGAGCGCGGCGGCGTTCGCGCATCACTGAACATCCGAATGCTACGCAGCAAGAGCGGCTCTCGTGGGGCCGAGGGATTATGTGCCGCTCTTCACAGGCCGGCGAGTAGTTTTGCCTTCCGCTCAATAGCCCCCCACTGTGCACATAACGCGCGCGAATAAACCCGCCGAAACGCTGACGTCAATAGCCAGGCCCACGCCAGAGCTCGGGGCTCGCGAGTTCAAATGCAAAGACTGTTGGCGTATGTTTTCAGCTGGAAAAATGCTTCATCATATTCAACAAATAACGTAACTTTACGACTACGAGGAACAAGTGTGACTATTACTTTTAATTATTTCGTGCATTTGATGGCGCTCATTTATTGAAAAAGAACATGTGCAGTTGAAACTCGTCCTTCACAATGCCCTGTTCTTTGTTGTTTCCTTTCATTCTTGGAAGGGTCCTCCTTCCTTTAACTTTACCAGCATGCCAATGCTTCCTTTTGTCTCTCAATGATAAGTTTTTGCACAACTTAGAAATCGTCCGGTCTAGTCCTTATTCCTCTGTCTGATATACTTCAGGGGGACTTCTTGCTTCTTTCATTCTTTCGAACAATTCATCACTTTGTAACGAAACAGCGATGTTGAAACCAATTCTACACAATGACTCACCCCTTTTATCTAATCTAGATTTAACTAAGAGTATTTTTATAGCACCTCTTGGAGTTTAAAAATATGTTGGACGAATAGTCTTGCTTATGAGCGTTGTTAGCCCTAGAATTTTGTCGTAACTTTGAATCTCTTGCGTTGTGTAACTCGTTTTAGGAGGTTTAATTTCAAACAACAGATTATATAATCCTCTTGTTCCTCAATATCTTACATTTTGAATTATTAAATCACCTCCAGCAGTATCTACCTGTGAATTACCGGTCATCCATACTAATGACAGTGGTTCAAATCAGATCCTTTATACAGTATTATCTGATGGTTTACCAAACTATGATGTTGCCAGCCTAACTTGTCTCTACAACAGTTTTCTTCCATGACTATTCTTCGTCTCCACGCCATCTTATTCGTTGTATTCTTCGTCTTATTACCAGTCTTCTTCATCTTCTTTCCCTCAAGACTTCATCTTATTTGTCCTAGTCAGTCTCCTCCTCATTTTGAAACAGCTGTCCTTGAACCAGTCTCTGCAGTGGATGAGAAGATGAAATGCATTTTTCTTCAGTCACATCCTCAAAATTTTCTTCCTAAACTCGTGTCTGATTGAATCTTATCTGCTGGGTGTTGAAATGTATTTTAAAATTTTCGGTTCCTTTTATAATTGATAAATCTTCAGCAACCCCCTGTTTCCCTTTTTTCAAATACTCTGCAGTCGATTTAGCTTTCTCTGTCTTCCTTATACATTTTTTTAATCGGTGAAAAACATAACAATGGATACTATTATAGCAGTGATAGTCAATTTACAAACTGAGTGCAATTAAGATCCAACGCATGGTTTCCCTCAACAATTAAAAAAATAATGTTCTCAAGATCTTTGGTAAACATATATTTCATAAAAAGTCGGGGCTACTTTGAGCTGCAACATCATTAATATGTAAGTAGAAGCAGTGAAACAGGTAATTAATTGTGATCTGCACTATGGCTTGCTTACAACAAACACTATCTCACTCAACATCCAAACAAAAATTGCCAATGTGGCCACACTATGCCTCTTAAATTTAGGAGGATGCTGAAATGAGCTCATAATCACAAATGATCAGTTGATGGGGTGAGTCCCATTACCTATGAGACAACGATGGTCAGTGTACATGGTGACCACCATTGACTGTCGGTTTATAAGGTGACTGTCATTATCCTTGTGCAGTGATGGTATTCATCCACGCAGACCATCAATAAACGGTATAGGGTGAATGGGATAGGCATTTCATTCCCACATATCGTCAAAAAAAGGAATGGATCTCAGATCAGACCGCCTTCCTCTTGCCAGACTGACCCAATATTCGGACAAATCTGGAAAGCATAACGCACTAACAGTACCTACCCATCTTTGAAAACTACTTTAGAATCTCAGATACGCAAAGACACGCAAAATTAAGCACAACAGCTTCACCTTACAATTCTCCCCAGTGGAATACTTGCTCTAGCTAGCTGTTAGTCCGAAAATCTAGTACAAAATTGCCGTGGAATGATAATACCGCATAATTTGTTGTATGTCATTAGACGAGGCTGATTTGGAAAGTAATCACAAGCCTCTCCTTCGACATTTGGAAACGCAACCGCGATTTCTACAGGAATCTCTGTCTCATATTCCTCTGAACATTCAGGCTCTTCCAAGTGGGTATACGACTGATTTGAAGACGAGTTCCCAGCAACTCGTGAAGTGTCTGTTAGTGCTTGTGGTACAGATTAATGGACTTTTGGCAGAATCACACTCTCTGTCGCTAATCGTATTGTATTGTTCTGCAAAGTAATGGACTCTATTAAAGTTCCCCTCGGTCAAAAATAGACGTCCGAGCTTTGGACACCGGAGGAAGGCCTGATCTCATCAGCTTTGTGCGTGCGCACGCCCATACATACACTGGATCGTTTGCAGATAATACCATCGTTTATTGTCTAGCATTCAGACGATCAAAAGAAGAAGACAAAATTATTAGCACAAGATACCTGCATCGAACGAAAAGTGGCATTATATTATGAACTTAAAAAGTGTAAGGTTCTCCTATTAATACTAAACAGTTTCGTTTACACGATAAACCACATAAATTTAAATTTATTGATTCAGCTAAATACCTTGGGATTACAATTACGAACATTTTAAATTGGAACAATGGCATAGAAAATGTAATGAGGAAGGGGAACCAAAGACTATGTTTTCTTGACAGTTCACTTAAAAGACGCAATAAATTTACTAAAGTGAACGCCTGTTCTACTTTTGCTTATCTTCTTCTGATGTAGTTCTGTGCGGTATTCTTTCCTTACCAGGTAGGATTCGTGGAAACACTTTTCGTTGCGACAATATCTTTTCACAAACTGTCAGTCATAAACTTTCTCGTCAACATGCGAAAATATTTTGTGCGTTCCCGCCAATATAGGAGAAAAGACTAGAGGAGTTAGAGCTCCCATGGAAAAATTTCCCATGTGCTATTCGAGAGTGAGACAGTAAAGAAATATTCTACAGTGTTCCGTTGGACGGTATTGTCCTAACTGGACAGTATTTCTATGAGATATCTTCGCAATAACTTCCGTTTTATTCTTTCCCAAAATATCCATCTTCAAAACGTCTACACTTGTACATCGACTAGAAAAGTTTTCCAACACAGACTGAATTACTTTGATGAACAATTAATACCTATGCTAAAATGATTGATAAGCACAGAAAAACAATTAATGCAACATACGGGAAGACGAGTTACAGCAAAGAGCTTTTGCTTGATAGACAGTGGAGGACAGCTGCTAGTAGACAAGGACCACTCCTCAGGTAGCCTGCGATATTTCCCTGTTTGTCAGAATTCTAGAGTTGCTTGTCAACAGTGTTGTCCTACGCTAACAAGCAGACACTTAATTTTCATTGCAAAATTATAATTATTGCTATAAGATAAGCCAATGTGACCATCTAATACAGAGATTAAGAGGCAATATGTGCGTTCTACATTGCCTTCCCGTTCATTGAATGTTCGTATCTTCAGGCACAAGCGCCTTCGAAGGGATGTCACTTGTTCCTTGATATGGGCAAGTACAGATGAGTTCATATTGGCTGAGATTGTATTTCCACGTCACCATTTGCTGACTAATCGGATTCCTCTGGTTTCATGTTGCGCATTTCGGAGCATCTGGGTTAGAACAGATGTACAAAACACAGTGGACGACTCTTGGAGATGGAGAAAGGAGAGCGGAACCAAATCTTCAGCGCAAGACATGTCACCATCAGATATGGGATGTCAGTGCTGACTTATCTGAAGGAATGCAAAATTTATTTATCATCAAGATTATCGGCTATCAGTGATGTTAATCGTACATTTCTCAACAGTGGGACTGTGTATATGATTTATAGTGCTGGAGTAAATAATTTCGAAGCAGTTGTTTTCGAAAATACTCATACGAACTAAAATAATTTCTTTCTCTTTTCATATATACCTAGTAGAAAAACTGTGTTTGCAGAATTGTTGGTTCCTGTTCGTAAGGTATCATGTGGAATTAATGCTGGCTCTCTAAAAGAAGATTGTTGTGGTTCTGTCTTTTATTAGCAAGAGTGTTTCGTTTTCACAGACAAAGTCTTTGGTTTTGTTTATGATCCAAACGATAACCCAGTCACTCAAGAAGCAGTGCGTTACAGATTCTGCGTACTTTTGGTTTTGAAGTACATGACAAATGTTAATGTAGTTTTATTCTGAAGTGTTTGTGTTTCAGTATAATAAATAGGTTGATTTTCACATTATGAATACAAAATTTGTGTTGTATACTGTTTCCATAATGAACTTTATGTCTACAGTGGAATGAAACTTCCTGGAAGATTAAAATCTGGGACCTCCTTTGGCAGCGGCCAAGCGCTCTACAAACTGAGCTACACAAGCACCACTCATGATCTGTCCTCATCGCCTTACTTGTGTCAATATGTCGTCTCCTACTTTCCTAACAAAATGAAATTCAATGTCTTTTGGATTTCATACAGGCAGATACAGTTGCAGAACCTGGTTAGCTGATGGCGAGACCTCAAATATTTACCTGAACCGCAACAACCTATTGTTTACAATAAATAATATTCTAAAAAATGTTGGCAATGATTAAATTCGTATGTTTATACTGTAAAGTGTTAAACAATTGGTGCTGCAGGACAAACATAATTATAATTTAATATACTCGTATTTGTGAAAATATGATTGGATGTATGAAAATGAAAAAACTATAAAATTTATTGCATATAGTACTTTAGTTAGTTCTGTAATACATAATAATCTTGATGTCTCAATAAAATACCATTACAGAGAAATAGACAGGGTGAGAGAGAAAGAGGGAGAGAGGGAGGGAGGGAGAGAGAAAGAGAGAGAGAGAGAGAGAGGGGGCATGTGTGTGTGTGTGTGTGTGTGTGTGTGTGTGTGTGTGTGTGTGTTTTGTGTAAATGGTAGAGGAGAAGAAGAGGATCATTAAAAAATGATTTGGTTTTTTTAGAAAAACACGCATATAATTCCAACATTGCTTTATCAGAGACAGAGGGAGAGGAGTGAAATGAGTGCAGTATTTGACACAGTTTTAGAAGGCAAGTGTAAAATACAGGTGTGTGTATGTGTATTTGTGTGTGAGCATGTGTGTGTGTTTGTGTGTGTGTGTGTGTGTGTGTGTGTGTGTGGGCGGGTGGGTGGGTGGGTGGGTCCCTGGATGGGTGACTGTAGGTGTGGGCATGTGCGTGCTCGTTGACAATAATTTATACAATTCAGGTGAAATTCTTATGTAATTTTATATCAGGGTGGGACTACAAATGAAGATCATGTATTTTTCAGGACGTGAATCCTGTAGTATTGGCAAATGTTCTTGAATATGGTTCCCTACTTACGCAGTCTAAATATGGCTTATTATGTTTTCGACATGAAAATATTGTTATACTGGCAAATATCTTTGAACATGACGCCATTTCAGGGAAAGATTATGTATTTTTCAATATGGAACTACTATAGTACTGCCAAATATCTTTGCACTTAACACTAATGCAAGAGAAGTTTATTGATTTTTCTATATAGTAATACTGTAGTTTTCGCAATACTTCTTGAACGTGAAAAAATTTTAGGCAGTTTAAGTGAAATTGCATAACGTTTTGAGGCTGTGTGTATACATATGAGAAGATAGGTACAGTACTTGACATACAAATTTTGAACATGGAACAATCTTGGATCATAAGATGAGACGAAAGGAGGTTAATAAGTACAACTAGGTTAATTATACGACTATATACAGCCACTACGGTTACACAAGATTTTGTCAGTTGACCACGAGTTCGACAGCACTAGGACAATCTTGATTAGAATAAAAAGTTGCATGGAATACCTAAAAATATAACGACATGGAATGAAAGAATATACACTTAATAGGATTACTTCCATAAATTCCTGCTAAGGAGTTCCTCATTGCAAGGCCATCTAGTTGTTGATTTAGTTTTCCATTAACTCAAAATAATTGTATTTCACGACAATGCGAAGTAAATTCTTAAGATCTTTTGAATGAATAATGAATATAAATTTTTTTCTGTCTAACGTTGCAAGTACTTGCACGTTTATGTAGACATTTTTAATGTTAAAAGAAAGTAATTTCGTATCTCTATCACAGTGAACGTCTATAATTTTATTAACAAAATCTTGGCTATTGGAAACAGAACAATTTGCAGGAATCCTTGCAGATGTGTTCATCAATTCCTTAGAAGTAAAATTTTTCAGTAATTTCTCAGAATCAGCTGTAGGTATTCTTTCAGATACCGTTTTGATCAGTTACAAAGAGCCTAAAGACGGTAATGATCGACTTTTCAAAATTTTTAACTAGTTTTCACAAAAATATTTCTTTCACTTGTGAGCTTGAAAATGAGTTCCGGCAGTTAAACTTTCTAGATCTCACGCTTACGATAGTACACGACAAAACTAGCTTCAATATCTTCCTTAAAGAAACTAGTTCTCATCAAATTGAACCTTTCACTTGAGGACAACCATAGTCTCATAAGAAAGCCTTTTTTCATTCAGCTATCCATCCCCTTTATAGTGAAAATCTCATATCTGACTATAAATATTGCAGTTAATAATGGATATGACCCTTCCATAGCAGATAATATTTTTAGTAGTAAAACCAATAAGAGAATCACCACATTAGGCTTTCTAGTAATGAGCCTACTGAAAAGATAAACTTTATTCCCTGTACCATTTCTGGGTCCAGTTCTTTACAAAATACAGCGTCTGCTTCAAAGTAAGTGTAACTGTAGAGTAGCCTAATAATTCTTCAAAAAATAGCATCATACATAATTTGAAACCTACGCTTTTCCTTTTGCAAAGTTCTAGTGATTATAAAATTATTTGCGACAGTAGTCCTGCCTATTACATAGGGCAAACAGGCCGAGCTATTTCGATAAGATTCAAGGAACACCTTCCAGGGAAAAAAACGCACCAATGTTCATAATTCAACTTTCGCTAATCATTTATTAATCTCAGAGAATAATCCTAAAGATGTAAAAGAGGTCCAGGTCTTTCACTCAGAGAAAAAAGGCTTTGCGCTTAGCATCTTAGAAGAGCTAGAAATTTTTAAACACCTATCTCTGAAGGACGATCTTATTCTTAACGAACAGTTTGTAACACGCCCGGGAGTTACATATGGGTGGGGTACTTTAAACTGACTTCTCGTTTCGTGACCGTGCGCCCTGTTCACACCACGTACCTGATAATCCTGCGGCGGTCGTATTGTCCTGCTCCACATTACTGTTGGCTTGCCTGAAATTATCTACCGAAATATGCAAGCGAGTTTAGGGGAGCCACTCAACGTTAAAACACAACACTGTCCTTTGTCTGGTGTGAACATCTATATTCTGAGACGATATGGAAACCACAGGTTGCACTGTTTACACTCTAAATCGTAAATGCTTATCCCAGTTAACAATCTTGAGGATTAACAGTCCAAAATTTCATTCGGACGATCGTACGCGTAACCGACATGACGAGGGTGATTGTTGATGATGCGGAAGCCGAATGATCGCATGAAAGTACTTACACTCGTCACACATACAGATACCCGGTAATAGTCCTCCTTGACACTAGTGATGATATAACACTATCTGTAAAGTTAATTTTTCAGTTCTCAGTTCTCACTTGTACGAGCGTGCGCGCAACCGTCGCGGCGCGGCTGATTGTTGATAATGCGGAATCGCGATGATCGAACGCACGTTCTCACGCTCGCTACAAGACACTGGCACTTGACTGCACTCTTTTATGGTGACTAATTTTTACTGATTCACATCAGTTCATTCTGGGAGACCGAACACGGCGTGGATGATTGATACTGTGCGACACGCAACGAGAGGATACACAAATACGTTATCGGCGGCACTGCTCATTTTTAATTACATCTTGACGCACTATCCTCTGAATTACTTCCATATTTAATCACTTTACTGTAATAGCACTTGTAGCAACACTTCAGCCTGAATACTAACAATGCTTCTTACATGCAGGGCTACACACTACACAACATAACAGTTTCGTGTCCCGCTCTCGACTCTCTAGACGCGGCTGCCCGCAAAGATACTCCACAACTAAACCGACTATATGACTGTAGACTTACGAGTTGCAGTTACCAAAAATACCTTTTTCAAGTTTGTATAAAAGACTGTTACGTCATGTTGTAACCTTCATACTTCCTGCTAGATGGCGCGAATCTGTTTTCTTGTCACCTCGTGGCTGCCTCGGCGTGTTAGCCGTTTAGTCTGAAGGTAGCGGGAGTACTACGCTGCTCTTGGTCCTAAGCAATGTTGCGGTTGTCATTATATTCCATAAGCCTTTTATCTGGTTGACAATTATGTTATACTTTTACATTTTAGTTTTTTTTCTTATGACATTTCTGTTTGACGAGAGCACTTACACTCAAACGTTTTAAACCATGGTGTGATTATATCTAACTACATTCTGTTTGTACGTAATTTATGGAAGTAATCCTACTAAGTGTATATTCTTTCATTCCATATCATTATATTTTTAGGTATTCCTGGTAACTTTTTGTTCTGACCAAGATTGCCCTAGTGCAATCGAACTCGTGCTCAATTGACAAAATTTTGTGCAACCGAAGTTGCTGTATATACGTCCTGTAATTAAATAGCGTACGGTTGCTGCATCACAGCCAATCAAATGTTTAAAACTTCACAACTGGGTTAGTTCACTGTTTTGATTTTTTAAATTTCCCATCCCATCCCGCCACTCTCAAATGGGATTTTTAAATTTGCCGCCAACGCCATCTCGCATTTGTTCATCTTCCGACAGTGCCATCTTACGTTTTTAAACTTCCTTCAATGCTATCTTGCATTTTTTAATTTAATTATCCCCACCACCTTACATTTTTTTGGCGACTGTAGAGTCGATTAGCAGCTGACGCAGCAGATCTAACATAACTATATTACTTACATCAACATTTATATCAAAAATACATCAAAAGTAGCGAAATGAGCTGAAGTATATTTCCAGTTGGTGAGGGCTATACAGCTAAAACAGCAGTAGTGAGTTGTACAATTTACAATCAAAAGGTGACCACGACATCATTTACAGATTTTTACAGGAATGTTAACCCCACTACTAGAAACTAATCATACTTTATGAAGACCATACTTGGAATAGAAGCTTTCGAAATGTGGTGCTACAGATGAAAGCTGAAGATTAGATAGGTACATCACATAACTTCATTTTTGTGTACGTAATACTGTATATAAGAGGATATACTTGTATTTGCTAAATGACGACTGTCTTTAAACCTACTAGAAATTTGAATGGTTTCATCTTCAAATAAGCACAGACATGGAAAAAATGACCTAACTTCCATCATTTGGCTCAAATACATCATGCAGCAGTTCTGTGGACTGAAGACACTGCCTGAATTCCGTGTCCCAGTAGGCGGAACATGTGCGCTGCTTCCCTAGCAGCTGGCACCAGCCCCACTTCTTGATCTGAGGAGGTTACTGAAGAGCAATCGCTGTAATCTCATGAAACTCTGGTGCACAGCCACGCATCAGGCACTTCCTCCCACTTCAATGGTTGCAGTGAGACAATGCACGTGGAAGACTGAAGGCAGCTACATTGTGCAGGAGTGGTGAGGCATCCTACCAGATGCATCAGAATGACATACATAACTCTTAACCTCCTCTCCACACCCCCTGCCCCTTATATCACCGTGGCTCCGCTGCACTTGTCATTCGGCTGTCCGAGTGGTTACCCAAACATGCTGAAAAATTACGTAACACGAAATAATACTAATGAAAAATGTAGCAGATATTTATTAGTGCTAGTGCAATTAAATGGGGGGAGGAGTGCAATTATTATGAACCTATTGTAAAGTTATACCCACGGCGTTGCAAAAGGAAGAAAGAAGATTTGAAATGGGCATACTGACATAAGAATTGTTAAGAAATTGCTTTGTTAAAAAAAAACACTTCTTTTACAGGACATGCATACATACATTAAAGCTCCTCAGTCAGCATCCAAATTTAAACTGAGCACAAAAGATATAAGTTACTTTACGGTGTACTGTAAATAGTGATATGAAGGAATCGAACAGACTTGCTATTGAATGAGAGGGCATTTTAAAATCTAACGAGATCCTGGATAGCAATACTGTAGTATATCTGGATATTCAAGTCCACGAGGACATGCGATTCAACCTGCTCGCAAAGAAACTCAATTCTATTTCAAATTATGAGTTTTACCGTGCCTAACTTCGACATCGGACGACTGAGTCCAGCTGTTTACATCTTCAATGTGCTGCTTAAGCTAATAGTGATCTCATCCACAGATTGCCGGCCGGTGTGGCCGAGTGGTTCTAGGCGCTTCAGTCTGGAACCGCGCGACCGCCACGGTCGCAGGTTCGAATCCTGCCTCGGGCATGGATGTGTGTGATGTCCTTAGCTTAGTTAGGTTTAAGTAGTTCTAAGTTCCAGGGGACTGATGAGCTCAGATGTTAAGTCCCATAGTGCTCAGAGCCATTTGAACCATGTCATCCACAGATTTCCACCAGGATGACATGAAACAGCAATTGCGACCGAACAGAACCAAAACCAGACAAGAATGACGCTCACCACAAAACGAAAAACAGAGTGAATTCTCACAGCAAGTTGTCCATTTGGCCGCTGCAAACTAAAGAGTTTACTTAGCGACATGTCACACGTCCGCTATACATTACATCATCGATACTAGTGCGTCAACACGTAAGCGTCTTTGGATAAAATAGGGTGGAGTCATGCTAAGTTAACCAATGAAATGAGTCAAGGCAACAACAGACACGTTTCTTTCTGTCTGTTTACCTGCTTAGATGAATGGTAACCTGTTTGCCTATCATGCAGCGGGCCCGGGATCGATTCCCGGCCGCGTTGGAGATTTTGCCCGTTCGTGGACTGGTGTTGCGCTGTCCTCATCATCATTTCATCATCACCGACGCGCAAGTCGCACAGAGTGACGTCAACTGAAATAAGGCTTGCAAACCGGCGGCCGAAATTCCACAGATGCAGCATCCCGGCCATCAATGTCACACTTTCATTTCTGTCTCTCTCACTTGTGAAGGTACAACCAGTACTTTTGCGAAACGTGAGGGAATCTTTTTCCAGTACATGAAAATTAAGTATCATAACGAACCTTCAGTGCAACCTCCCGAGGCCCATTAGCAGTTATATTGGAACCCTTTGCAGATAGGTATAAAACAGACAGCTTTTCACGGTCGATATCCAGAATTAAATTCAATTCCCTAACGCTCATAAGCTGGCCCTGTGTGGTTTTACGAGCAGCTAGCCAGAGTTACTGTATTGGAGAGAAGCGAGAGAAGGTCGCCATCCATTGCTGTCTACTGTCTGGTGAAGTCTCGTTCTGTTAGACAAATTAGATCCTCCCTTCGGGTGGACAGGGAAAAAATACAGAGTGTGGGATCTATCCCACTCATCTCGTATAGGATGTCTAAAGGACTAATAGGGTGCCTAAAGAATGCTGCGTTCTCGGAATGCTTCACAAATATTCAAGCAAATAACATTAACAGTTTTATTTCAATAGAGCAGACTGACAAGACTTAACTTTTTTTTAGAACAAGTGTCGCAAGCGATGGGCGACATGCAAACAGTAATGTTCATGCAAGTTGATATCGTAGCATTCTCTACAAGGCTATGCTAATACTCTGCGAATACTGCCCACTAACGTCCGGCTGAAGCTGCCAGGAGCGGCACTTATATTCGCTTATTGCAGAGGTCACTCCTGTCGTGTGGCCGTCCTTGTCGGCGGGCTATTGGCTGACGCCGCCTCACCGCCTTCTCTGGTCTTGCATTCTTCCTCTTCGTTCCGGTGCTTGTGGTTACGCCAGAACACAGAGTTAACCATTAAGGGGAGGTTTACTATCTTTTGGTTCAAAAAACCGATTTTTTAAACTGCATTTTTGGACACATAAAAGTGTTTAGAATCCACCCCTGAAACGGTTTTTCCGAATACGGAACGGAATGTTTGTTATTCGCGGTTGGACAAAAAAAAATGCACCTACCTGAAATCGGCTTTTAGAGGACCAGTTATTGTACCGGTGCTTGGGAGGAAACACACAAAATTCAGATGAAAGTTTGAACGCGTTTGTTTGGAAGTTAGCCCCCAAGCACTTGCATTCTGGTGCGAAGACTGGAGATTGCGACTTTCTTCACAGTGACCAGCTTCAACGAAGGGTATTCAGCTATTCTGAAGACCGTGATAACGATGGACGGCACCCTGGAGGTCTACATCCAAATTTTGTTTCGTTCGGACGCCACTTCCGCCTTTTCCCTTCGACATTTCCGGTCGAAAAAATTCCAGTTTGTAGAGGAAAATCAATAAACATTTTGACCAAATTTGACATTGATATCTATAACACACCCCGAGAAAACGGTTCTCAAAGAACATGCTTTTTTTCGGGCAAAAGATAGTAAAACCTCCCCTTAATTCAACCACTGACATATAAAACAAGTTCTACAGGATGGGAGTTAGAGGAGACTAGGTATAAGGAGCGATCAAAGATATTCCGTCTAAGTGTGCCTCTGCAGCGTAAATGCAACGCAGAGCGACTCCGATGTGGGATATAAGCACCAACACATAGGCAAGACATCAGTATGGCATTCATGTGTTTCTGACCTATGTGCGGTAAATGCCTAAACATGAAGTATGGCGATCTTTACTTAGCTGCCGACATACGTCGAAAACAACCGTTGTAGAATGCTGCAGCTGCTTCGTGATGACGCACGTCCCCATATCGCAACGCAGAAGTTACGCCAACTCAAGCGGGAGACATTCGAGCACCCGTCCTACAATCCTCAGTTCTCTGCATGCGATTATCACGCCCTCGGTCCGTTAATAAAGCCCTTGAAGGGCCGACGATTGCTGTCGCACGAGGATGTGCAACAGGCAATTACGAAATTATTCAGCCAGCAGGCCACTGTGTTTTGCCAAACCGGTCTCTCTGCTCTAGTGCCTCGATGATTCTGAACTTACATCCTTCGAAGGAAGTTTTTTGATCGCTACTTATAGACAAATTTTTGATAAGGAACCCTTGGCTGAAATGTACCATTTCCATTTAAAATAAGTTTGAAGAGTAGATCACTTTCACTCTAAATATCTGCAATAGCTCTCCTTCAACCTCATACGACCAAGTCACCGACATTCTGATCCTACGACCCATCAAAACAAATGAAAGAGTAGCCTAACAACACATTTATTTAGGGACCACGGTGGAAATGAGCTCGCATAATTAATACTTATCGTTGCCGCTTCATTAACACGGGAACTGTATCAGTTTTGCATGATTTCACAGATTCAGCGTAAGAAGGACGTAAAAACATTCAGAAGTTATCTATTTTTCTCAATCCCGTTATCACACTGCGGGAACTATATCTGCAATCAAGTTACAAGGTTATATAAGAAAGAGTAGTATGAATCAGTCGAAAATAAACGGACAGTTCGCCGACAGAGACTCTGTGCCAAAGATGGGGCTGCGCTGGAGATGAACAGAATAGCAAAGTCGTTAATAGCGGTAGCTGACCAACAATGAGTGCATTTTTCTTTCGCCACCGTCTTTTCTTCTGCAGAGAAGTCCATGTGGTGACGAAAGGCGTTTAAGAAGCGAGGCAGAATGTTGATGCTCAGTGTTTTGGTCGCGTCTGCTTAGACGCTCTCCTATAAAAGCGGTAATTCTCGTTTTAAACTGTTACTGTTGTCTCACTGAGTCTTTCGAAGTCTGTACCATTTCAGAAATTTAAATTTCTTATATGAGCATGTCTGACGTAACATTATAAACCGCAGAAACTTCCGTAATAAGGCTTCTGATAGACAAAAGACTGTTTGTAACTCTCTTTGAACGTATTTGTCACTAACACAATTAATCGACGGCTTCATGGTACTGTTCCCGTAGGTTCCGTCGGCCATTTGTGGTATATTTGAACACGAGAAGACTCCTGTATCTATACTGATTTTGAGTGTCCTCCTGCCACTATAGTATACAGCACTAGGTTTCCGATTCAAAGTTGTCTGTTACGAGCATACATAAAGCTTAATAGGAAATTCCAGTCACAGTGAAATTAAAATTCATGAATCAAAACAAATATTTTATTTTTATTAAAGAGTGTTCGGCTCATACGTATAACTTGTCATCTAAATCACCATAACAAACAAAAAAGAATACTGTAGTTTCGAAAGCGGTATTTATTTCAGTATTCAAATAATAATTGTGCCCAAACGTCAATAACGACTGCAAATAATAATAAATAAATGGGAAAAGCAAAGCTAATATAATCGGAGAAAGAGTGAACGGCTCACTCTCATAACAAAACACGCTCGCCGGGAGCACTAGGTTCCATCTCCTTTAAAATGAATGCTGTCTCCGAATATCCTGCAAGATACCACGGCATTTGCGATCATCTTTATCCACAGCATTCGCTTCATTTTTTTTTCTGGATGAATTCGTGGCTCAGTGAAACACTTGAAATATAATAAGCGTCGAAGGATAGTTTCACAGACCACAGGCGGGTCTTGCACCATTGAATGAAACATGAACTAGCCACCAGAAGATTGTAGGAAGGACGTCTCAGAACAGTCATTTCTTCCACATTCAACATCTACATGGATACCCTGAAAGTCACATTTAAGTGCCTGGCAGAGGGTTCATCGAAACACCTTCACAACTCTCTACTCTATTCCAATCTCGTATAGCGCGCGGAAATAATTAACAACTATATCTTTCCGTAAGAGCTCTGATTTCCCTTATTTTATCATGGTGATCGCTCCTCCCTATGTAGGTCGGTATCAACAAAATATTGTCACATTCGGAGGAGAAAGTTGGTGATTGGAATTCCGTGAGAGGTTTCCATCGTAACGAAAAACGCCTTTCTTTTAACGATTTCCAGCCCAAATCCTGTATCATTTCTGTGACACTCTCCCATATTTCGCGATAATACAAAACGTGCTGCCTTTCTTTGAACTTTTTCGCCGTACTCCGTCTGGTAAGGATCCCACACCGCGCAGCAGTATTCTAAAAGAGGACGGACAAGCGTAGGCAGTCTCCTTAGTAGGTCTGTTATATTTTCTAAGTGTCCTGCCAATAAAACGCAGTCTTTGGTTAGCCTTCCCCACAACATTTTCTCTGTGTTCCTTCCAACTTAAGTTGTTCGTAATTCTAATACCTAGGTATTTAGTTGAATTTACGGCTTTTAGATTAATCGTGTAACCGAAGTTTAACGAGTTCCTTTTAGTACCCATGTGGATGACCTCACACTTTTCGTTATTCAGGTTCTACTGCCACTTTTCGCAGCATTCAGATATTTTTTATAAATGGTTTTGCAGTTTATTTTGATCTTCTGATGACTTTAGTAATCGATAAACGACAGCGTCATCTGCAAACAACTGAAGACGGCTGCTCAGATTGTCTCCCAAATCGTTTATATAGATAAGGAACAGCAAAGGGCCTATAACACTACCTTGGGGAACGCCAAATATCACTTCTGTTTTACTCGATGACTTTTCCTCAATTATTACGAACTGTGACCTCTATGACAGGAAATCACAAATCCAGTCACATAACTGAGAAGCACGCAATTTCACTACGAGCCGCTTGTGTGGTACAGTGTCAAAAGCCTTCCGGAAATCTAGAAATACGGAAATGATCTGAAATCCCTTGTCAATAGCATTCAACACTTCATGTGAATAAAGGGCTAGTTGTCTTTCACAGGAACGATGTTCTCTAAACACATGTTGACTGTGTGTCAATAGACATTTTTCTTCGAGGAATTCATAATGTTCGAACACAATATATGTTCTAAAATGCTGCTACATATCAACGTTAACGATATGGGCCTGTAATTTAGTGGATTACTTCCACTACCTTTCTTGAATATTGATGTAACTTGTGCAACTTTCCATTCTTTGGGTACGGATCTTTCGCCGAGCGAACGGTTGTATATGATCGTTAAGTATGGAGCTAATGCATCAGCACACTCCGAAAGGAACCTAATTGGTATACAGTCTGGACCAGACGACTTGCTTTTATTAAGCGATTTAAGTTTCTTCACTACTCCGAGGATATTTACTTCTACGTTACTCATGTTGGCAGCTGTTCTCGATGCGAATTCTGGAATATTTGCTTGGTCTTCATTTGTGAAGGCATTTCGGATGGGAGTGTTAAGTACCTCTGCTTTGGCAACACTGTTTTCGATAGTATCTCCATTGTTATCGCGCAGAGAAGGCACTAATTGTTCCTTGCCACTAACATACTTCACATACGACCAGAATTTCTTTGGATTTTCTGCCAGGTTTCGAGACAAAGTTTCGTTGTGGAAACTTTTATAGGCATCTCGCTTTGAAGTTCGCCCTAAATTTCGAACTTCTGTAAAAGATCGCCAATCTTGGGGATTTTGCGTCTGTTTAAATTTGACATGTTTGTTTCGTTGTTTCTGCAACAGTGTTCTAACCCGTTTTGTGTACCAAGGAGGATCAGCTCCGTCGTTTGTTAATTTGTTTGGTATAAATCTCTCAATTGCTGCCGATACTATTTCTTTGAATTTAAGCCACATCTGGTCTACACTTATATTATTAATTTCGAATGAGTGGAGATTGTCTCTCAGGAAGGCGTCAAGTGAATTTCTATCTGCTGTTTTGAATAGGTATATTTTTCGCTTATTTTTCGGAGATTTGGGAATTACAATATTCAATCTCGCTACGACACTGTGTTCACTAATCCCTCTATCGGTTTCGATGCTCGTTATTAACTCAGGATTATTTGTTTCTAAGAGGTCAAGCGTGTTTTCACAACCGTTTACTATTCGCCTGCGCTGATGAACTAACTGCTCGTAATAATTTTTAGAAAATGCGTTTAGCACAATTTCGGATTAGACTACACATTTGAACTCATGATGCAAAACATTAGGACCGCTGCCCACCGCGATACGGGATGCCTCCTGGATGCGCTGCCGGCCTCGACGCGCTGAGGAAATACACACGTTGTTAAAAGTAAAAGGTATTCCGTGTGTTGAGAGGTGCCAGTGCGGACCAAAACAAGACAAAAATTTCCAGTAAACATGGGCTCCAAAACGCAAACTTTAAGAGCTATGAGCATTTTTTTATCTTATTTACTGTGAAACACATCTCTTCTGCTGCAAGTTCTTTGCTATTACGAACGACCTATAGAATGCAATAAACAAACGAGGACACATTCTTCTGTACATCGTGTCCACTTCCTTCGGCCTACCAGAATACAGTTCTGCAAATGGCTTTTGCAAAGATGTCGTGTAACTCCCCTTACCATAATAAGGATACTGTTCACAGACGTAGCTGGTTTCACGCGAGATGGGAGCGTCAATTTTTATAACCAGCAGTTCACACACAGTTGAAGAAGTAAGTCATCATAGCCGATCTTCAGTTAATGTACCGATAGGTATTAATAGACTAATGGGAACTTACATACTACCAAACAGGTTGGCTGGTGCTAGTATCGTCAGTTTTTATCAAGTGACTTTCCCGTCGGCTGAAGGTGTGGTTCATGCATGATGGAGCGGCATCCCATTTTCTACATCCACTAGAGGCACGCGCATCCGTGACCAAGCTGGGGTTTTTCAGAGAGTTTCTGTTTCCGTACAGACAGACAGAAGCACGTCCTACGTGAATGCACACCAAATTGAGCACCTCTTGTAACGGCGGCTCACAAGTGCAGGTCGTATGCAAGCTGATTACATTGTAGGTTCAGCTGTTTCACAGAAACAGAATAAGGAGGTCTTACTTGCTATCTTATTTGTTTCCTACATACTGTGTGTCATTCGTAATAGCAATAATATTTCAATATAAGGGATGTGCTTCTCAGTAGAGAAGTTGAATAAGGCTCCATAGCTCTTAAGGTATGTTAACTGGCCTTTCTTCTTATTTTACCCCAATACTACCATCTCTCAAAATATGGAAACTTCTTGTTAACACCCTTCATAAGCAGAGTAGAGACGAATGGGCAATCATTTTATTACGCCGGTGACGGCAATCTTATGCTATGAGGGACATTCACATGAGCTTCCATAGGATCTGTGGTAGTAAGCGAAGGCACCACGGAAGAGACTACATGAGCATTATTGAGGATCACGTGCGTGAGGGGATCTTTATGCTTGATGACTTTTTCGATGACGAAACCATCTTCCAGCAGGATAACTGTCCGTGTCACAAGGTCACGGTCGCGGTACAGGGGATTGGCGACCGTGATAGTCAACTCACGTTGACGTCTTCACGAACAGAGTCGCCTGATCTGAACCCGATGGAACACATCTGGGTCGCTACCGGCTGCCAGCCCCTCTCCCACACAGTCCGTAGCTTACGGCAACTACGAGAGTTGTGCGTAAACGTCTGATGCCACATACCTCCGGCAACCTGCCAAGACTTCCACTCAACTGTACTGCGTTTTGACTCATCAGTGTACGTGATCATCACCAATGATTCCTTCTACTTCTCAAAGTCAATGAATTGTCTAGAGACAATACTACTCCATGGGTACTATAACATTAAAAGCAGAGCAGATCCGATAAAAACAGTGCTCCTGGAAAAAAACAAGCACACTGGTATCAAATATAGAACTTAATTTGAGGGATAAATATTTATGTACCGGGTGATCAAAAAGTCAGTATAAATTTGAAAACTTAATAAACCACGGAATAATGTAGATAGAGAGGTAAAAATTGACACACATGCTTGGAATGTCATGGGGTTTTATTAGAACCGAAAAAACACAAAGTTCACAAAATGTCCGACAGATGGCCCTGGACAACAAAACGTCAGTGACTGCGCATGACAATCGTGTATAAAAGGAGCTGTAATGAGAGAGAGAATCAGATGCGCCAGCAGTCGCAGCATGTTGACGTTACCTGAAAAGGCGCTTTTAGTGAAGCTGTATTATCGGAATACGGAATGTGCTAGTTCAGCGTTACGATCCTATCGCCATAGGAAGGGGATTCGAACGGGTAAAGGTCCGTTGACAAATGCAGCTGTGGCGAGAATGATTTATAAATTCGAAGCCACGGGTTGTTTAGACGATAGATCCCATAGGGGTCTACCGAGCACAAGGCATTATGCTGCTGAAATAATTCAGGAAGAAATGGAGACTGTAGCGGTTCGTCTATGCATGGGGAAGTCAGCGCTCGTGCAGTCGCACGTCGCACCGGCATTCCATATACTACCGTTTGGTTGGCACTTAGGCGTACCCTCCGATGCTATCCGTACAAAATCCATCGGCATCATAAACTGTTACCTGGCGATTTAGTGAAGCGGAGGACATTTGCGGTGTGGGCATTTCAAAAGATGGCGGAAGATGACGATTGGTTGAGTAACTTGTTGTGGACCGACGAAGCTCATTTCACGCTCCGAGGTTCTGTCAACGCCCACAACTGCAGAATTTGGGCTACTGAAAATCCTAGAACTGTCGTGGAAACTCCATTGCACCATGAGAAAGTCACGGTATGGGTTGGATTTACCACATCTATCGTTATCGGGCCTTTTCTCTTCGAGGAAATACGTTATTCTGGTTTTGTAACTGCTACCGTGACGGGTGAGAGGTACGCCGATATGTTACAGAATCGCATCATCCCCAACCTGGCTGATAAACACCTGGTGGAACGTACGATATTCTTGCAGGACGGCGCTCCACCCCATATAACTAGACGCATGAAAGATCTCTTGCGCGCGTTGTTAGGTGATGATCGTGTGCTCAGCCGCCACTTTCGTCAGATTTGGATGGCCTCCCAGGTCCCCAGACCTCAGTGCTTGCGTCTGCAGCTCGTGACCGTGCGGTAGCGTTCTCGCTTCCCACGGCCGGGTTCCCGGGTGCGATTCCCCGCGGGGTCAGGGATTTTCTCTGCCTCGTGATGACTGGGTGTTGTGTGATGTCCTTAGGTTAGTTAGGTTTACATAGTTCTAAGTTCTAGGGGACTGATGACCATAGATGTCAAGTCCCATAGTGCTCAGAGCCATTTGAACCATTTGAACCTCAGTCCGTGCGATTATTGGCTTTGGGGTTACCTGAAGTCGCAAGTGTATCGTGATCGACCGACATCTCTAAGGATGCTGAAAGACAACATCCGACGCCAATGCCTCACCATAACTCCGGACATGCTTTACAGTGCTGTTCACAACATTATTCCTGGACCACAGCTATTGTTGAGGAATGATGGTGGATATATTGAGCATTTCCTGTAAAGAACATTATCTTTGCTTTGTCTTACTTTGTTATGCTAATTATTGCTATTCTGATCAGATGAAGCGCCATCTGTCGGACATTTCTTGAACTTTTGAATTTTTTTGGTTCTAATAAAACCCCATGTCATTCCAAGCATATGTGTCAATTTGTACCTCTCTATCTACATTTTCTGTGATTTATTCAGTTTTCAAATTTATACAACTTTTTGATCACCCGGTATGTACATTTTGAGGGCATCATACCATGGAAGTGATTCGTACATTGTGGAAAAATCGGATAGAAGAGAATCGTATCGTTTGCTATGTGGTGCTATTAAAGGTTGTAGAAAATTTGACATACTGAAAAGACAAATCAGAAGAACAGGAAAGTAATATGCGAAATTATATCAGATCGCATCAATTCAACAGACTAATGGTCCTTCTTGTAAATTTTTTAAAGGAAGTCGTTTTCCTCGATTCTATTCTTTTACTTTGAAACAAATTTTCTGTTTAATTATTTAGTAATTAACTAACTTTGCAACCCAGGGCATTATCAAGCCGTAACACAATAAAAATTGTTATTCTTGCAGCACGCTATATTCCGAAGATAAGTGTGGGAGAAAGAACTATATGTGATGTTCTTGACAAGAATTTGACACAACCATAGCAGGTACGGGAACAACTATTCCAGATCCGAAGTCCGTATGCAAAATGAGAGAAGTGCAACCTTTTTGCGCGTTTTGTCATGTTCGTTGACATACATACCGTTTGTTATAAGATCTGACTACATCATGTTTGTTTCCAATTTAATAATTACGTTATCGTATTTTAATGAAATATGTTCGCTGGCACAGCGACAAAACCCACATAAGGGTTGCAGTATTTTCATTTTACTTGTGGCGTGATAGTGTGAAAGGTTTATTAGGGTTCTCATCAAATGTCGATTTCTCCCCAAACATGTTCTGAATATAGCATGATGTAAGAATAATAATTTTTATTGCAGGAGAGCATGATAATGTCCTAGGCGGCGAAATTAGCTGAATACTAAATAATAAAACGAAGTGTTCATTTCAGAATAAAAGAGAAACCTATGCAGGATAACGAATTTCTTTCAAATGATTGATGATCCAAAAAATGGCATATCTTCTTAAAGATTTTCTAACTGCAATTTTGTCAAATAAAGACATGATTGCAAACCGTGGCTGTTACGTGATACAAACTGTTGATGGTGCATAGCAGCAGCCAGTCACAATTTGGTTTTGGTATACTTTCCTGAAACTAATACTATTCATAAGCTGACGGTTTCCATGCTTTTGTCAAAAGATTTGTTAGGTTGGATTACTGGTGAATTGCCCTACAATAAACAATTATTCAAAGTTAAAATCGAGTAATAATCTTGTTCACCTAAAGATGAATATTACTGTTATACGGTACGATATTAAATTGAGAACATGTAAATAAAGGGTATTAAATACTGAAAAATAAATGCGATTTAGTGAATTACAGCTTTACAAACTTATCTTAGAGAAATAAATGTGGACAAGAAAGTCTATAAAAATTCTTGTACTGTTTCTGCAACGCTGAGGACGGTGCTTTAACATTTATTAATAATTGGTGACATGGAATTTATTCACTGTAGTGGACACATACAAGATTACACTGAAGCTCCAAAGAAACTGGTACAGGCAAGCGACTTCAAGTATAGAGATACACAAACAGGCAGAAAACACCGCCGCGTTCGGCAACGCCAATACAAGACAAGTGCCTGGTGCAGCAGTCCTGCAGGATTCATGGTGTCAGCTCCCTCCAGCACTACTTCAGATAGTAGTCGAGTCCATGCCAGGACGTGTTCCGGTACTTCTGCATTCTCACTTGGGCCCTACTCGATATTAGGCAGGTGTACCAGTTTCTTTGGCTCTTCAGTGTATAAGATTTGTTACTTGGGTGCGAGGTCGCAAAATGCCGATGATATTTATGGTATTCGACGCTCCTCATATTGACTGCCATCCAAACACAATGCTAATAGCAGTAGGGAGCGGTTCTGGATGTATCCAATGGTGAGCACAGCCTGAGGCAACAGCGCGAAGTTGAACTGTTTAATCGACTAGTAACTCACAACAATGCTACAGTACTAGTGGTGTTGATATAGAGCAGAGCAACGCCAACGATCAACAAAGCAAACATTGTATTATATCTACAACAACAGTATCCTAAGTTGACATTTCGTCAGTAACGAACTCAAGGAATTCCACAGTGTGAGAAAGAAGTGGCAGGCGAAATATTAGCTTTTCTGCTAGATGAGTCAGCGGAATGTGTTGTGTCGTATATGCTCAACTATGCGGACAATGTACACGAAGAGAAAAATGATGGTGACACGTGCTTAACATAATGAAGAAAGTCATAATGAAACGGGTGTCGAGCCGTGAACTTCATCGTCCTTATCGGAGAGGGAGCCACAAAGACTGTCACCAGTGAAACGTAATAAATGGAAATTGTTGGCCGGTTATTGAAGACAGGATAACGCGCACTTGTTACAAAAGCTGGTGTTACCGCGTTCCAAGTTTGCGCGATACAATTTTCAAGATTTGCATGACAGTGACCTACTCTATTATGCGCATCAAATTGCGCGCGACATAGGTTTCACTGATTTCAAGGGGAGCACTGGATGGTTACGTAATTTCAAACAGTGTTACGGAATTGGAAGACGTAAGATAACGAAATTCCAATCAAAGAATCAGCTTGATGATCCACAGCAAACTGCGGAGTCGGCGTAATAATTTATAGACGACATAAACAAACTTGTCCCATCGTTCAGTAAGATATTTGTTTACAACTCCCACCAATCGGGATCTGAAGAAGAAATGCATATGAAAGAGATCCTAGAAATTAGAGATCCAACAGAGTTAGATGAAGATCAACTAACATCATTCCTTTCAAGCATTCGTATACAGTTAGGTCCACTGAAAGTCTTTTCGGGTTTTATGCCGGATCCTAAAATCAACTTGACTCGATATTTCGGCAATCCAACTGGAGAATGCTGCTTCTGCTGATAAATCCCTCTGAGAACTGACACCAGGCTGACAGTCCACGTTCTATATAGGCCCATCACGGTTGCTGCCCTCCAAGACAGGCGCCCTTAGCAGAGCACGGGCGGCAACGATATATCGTACACAAGGCCGCACCGAATAGCGTTCAATTTTGATGCGAGATAGTACAGGATTCCACGTCCTGCTAAGAGGAAACCCATTGTCTCTGTTGATTAAATTATCCGACAACCTAATTGCAATCGCCTCTTTATAAACACAGTTCCAAAAACCGGAAATGTTGGCAACTACCACAGTTTCATCAAATTTCATACCGTGTGCCTCATTTAAGCAGTGTTTCTGCTACTGCCTATTTTTCCGGCTATTGTAGGCTTGTATGATGCCGATGTTCCACACACCTGCCATGAACTGTGAGAAGCGAACGGCCAATGTACGCTTTCCCAGACTGACACGGAATTTTGTATACACTGGGTTTCCTAAACCCCAAATCATCTTTCACAGAATCGCATTTTGAGCTTGTATATTCCTGATGTATCGTACGGGGCCTTGAAAAGATGTACGTGGTACATAATACTTTGTTGTCGTTTACTGTGAATACAGAAGTGGATGTACGAGATGTACGAAATAACAATATATTTAGCTTTGATTTCTGTCGGAGATGATTCGCTTTGTTGTGAATCTTGTGTGAATTGCTGTTGTGCAGACTTGTGGTTTTTGTTTTTGCTTTGTTGTGGAGTCCTTCTATTATCACAACATCATAGCCATTATTATAAGAAATTGTTGTAATTACATTGATTTCATTTCTTTGATGTGTGGGACTCACAGGAATTTTTACATACGTCGTGAGCGTGTGGGTGCTATTCTGTCATTCTGCGCAACGGATTAATCTGAGATGTACCCTTTTCCCTGCGGCTCCTGCAAGATGCTATTTCCAACCCCACACTACTACACAAGTCAGACAGACGCTCCTAACGTGCTAAAGAGAAATGCCTGAAAAACTTTCAGCAATAAATATCTTCTGGAGTCGCCTGCTGTGAGGAAATGACACAAAAATTCACAAAATTTCTTATGTAACTAGTGGGATACATGGGTACTGGAGTAGTGCTAGTTAGTGTAAAAAAAATATGAAACTAATGAAAATTATTATTTATTTTGCAAAAATTCTGAGAAATCACAATGGCACTTTCAGTTATGAACTGAAAAAGTTATTTCCGGGTTCTTTTCGGAATGTGAAGTTACCTCTTAAGGATAGGATTCGCTAATGAAATTTCTATACAAAGTTTAAGATTGTTATTCTCTTGGCAGAATGGCTGAGAGCCGCACCTACTCAACTTGAATAATTATCCATTAGAATGGTGCTAGGTACGGTCGAGGCTGTCGCGTGTGAAATGCAGTGAACTGTACTGTTGTGGAGGAACTATGGGACTCGTAAGAGCTGTAGCGCACAACACCGTAAGCTGCGATGACTGCTGTCTGCGCCGCTCGCTGCTGACAAATAAGATAACTCTCGTTCTATCTGGATTGACCGTTGCCAATCAATCTCTCCCTACGCCTTGCTGAAGTCAAGGTCTCCTATTCATCTCTAGTCTAACTATTGGCGTGGTACACCGGTCAGATAACCAGTCCACCGCGATGCCACTCAAAAATTCGCTCGCGGGCGTTTGACTATAACTCTGACCGTTCACACCGCACAATAAGTGCGGCGGCCAACATAGTGAACAACACTTAATCGCAAGGACTCAATATAGAGTCGCACTCCGATTCGCTCTCGACAGAGGTGCTCCCCCAGTGAAGTAGTGAGGAGAGACTTGTTCCTCACTCTTTGAGTACACGTACGAGCGCACACGCTCTCGTTACGTGTTCTTGCTCCAAGAATAACAACGGAACGGGGCCTCTCCACGCCAGACGTGAACGGGTACATCTTTCGGTCTCTTCCATTACTCCTTCAGCTCAAGGCGTCAGAAATATCGTCTGCCAATCAGCATTGCTCTTCTAAAAAGGGAGAATGACGTTTCGTTTAAGGCGACCAATCCGGATATCTGTAGCATCGGCGTTTGGCGTTTGCTGTCTCTCTGTGAGAACCTCTGAAACTGCATGCTATGTTTGTAAAGAATGCGTAGGCTGGGCGCTCCCACACAGTGTAGCAGAATTTGCTTTTAAGCCGAACACGGGGTCGTTCTTCCTTTCACTCGGGCAAACGTTGTCTGCTCTACGGGCAGTCGACGTTGAATCGTCCTCTGAAGGGACCAGCCTCCCGGCGTTCGGTCTGTTTCTCCCGAACTAAAAGCTCCTGTGACCATCGTGTCTGGAATGTATGTGTGTACGCCAGCCTCGAGTATTTCAATCTCGGTGAGCATTTGCGATTTACTAGTTACTTGCATATCGTTTACATGAATTCATACAACGTTGACTTTATCTTATCGAGTTTGGGTTCGAATGAAGCGTCTTGATGTGCGGAATATGATTGCGTGGGCGGAATATGTAAGCAATGAAGGTCAGGAGACCACAACGTCTTACATACCTCCCTCCTTCTGACAAAATTTTTGTCTGGGGTTTGCCAATGCCGAGGAAAACATTGACAAAGTCAGGCAAAAATTGTTCTTTTAGATCTTCCAATAAACTATTAGAAGCCATTCTTACCATTCTCAACAATTTTTTCTAATGATTTCTTTCTAGCTATTGTTTCCATTTTTGGATTCTACAATTTAAGTTTTGTTGTTAGGCAAATATAGACTTTACAAAGGTTGTTATTCTTTGTCGTTGCCAGTACGTGTCTCTGCTTTTCTTTCTCATTTCCAAAAATTTGTTTTTACAATATTAATTTTTCTAAACTCGTTAGTGTACAGTGTATTATGTCTTGGTGTGGTTATCTCTTTTCTTCAGTTAGGCTTTGCGTAAATGTTCGCAAAAGCTCTGTTGTGTTACTTTGTTTTATTTATTTAGGCATTGCCTTTTTCTTTATGTGTCATTATTTTTCTTTTTTTTTTTTCTTTTTTTTTGTGGGAATGAAGAAGCGTTTCCTCTTAATTCTATCCTCGGTATTAATATTATTACCCCAAAAAGGTGTTTTGAATGTTACTTAAAGAAGAAAATTCATGCATAAATCCTTATCTAATTTTACATATAAAAGAAATAAATAGACTTTCCATGAGTTTTTGAGATTATATAACTACACTAACTAAGTTTCTTTACAAAAGGTTTAAGATATCTATAAATTGTGGACTTTACATACATAATAAAAATAATTACTTTTACAAAAAAGAAAAAAAATATTTTTACAAATATATAATTTTCTTAACTCTACATTTGTATTTTATCAGTCTTTTCGTTTTGTGCTGCGTCAGTTTCTGTGCTCGACGATCCCCACTGAAATACTGGAAGGCGTCAACTCTTTTGTATGGGTGTCACAAATCATGAGAGAAGCACTCTAACATGCGAAGCCTGGTCTTACATGTTGACATTGTTATCATGGAGTGGTACTTTTAACCGATGATAATGACTGTGGTTTACTGCATAAACAGTGATGTCTTCGTACTTTTTTGCTGTCACACCTGGGATGGTACGGCAGTTCGATGATTGTAGTTGACTACCGACGATCGTCACCCAATACTGTGCTGTGACGTCCTGGTACTTCACACCTGGTTCGGTATGGTGGTAGGGAGGATACTGTTCATTTTGCTGAATCTATTTCTAGATAATGTTGGTTGGTACTACTTAATATTCCGTTTGCCGTTCGCTTGTATTTGTTTGACGATTAAAGGTTTATTTTGGGAGAGATGGTTGTGGTAGTTGCCATGCCTCAAAGTTTATGGAAAGACGTTTGTAGTACAATGTGTCCGTTCCCCTCACTCAGTATGGAATGGATAGAGCACGAAAAATTTCCTACGTCTGTTTCAGTATTTCTATCCAAATTATTTTGAAAAGAGACATTTGCTACTTCGGACTGTAAATTAACCTCATCGATTGTTAGCCATGCGACATCATTCGGTTTAAAAATCTGTCCATTCATTGCAGTTGAGTTCAGCTGTATATTGTTTTGATTATGACCATTGCCATCGTGCTGAGATGCATTATGGTTTTCATTATCTAATACATTAGAATCTGATTCAGTATTTTCTTGATTACTATCCTTTAATATTAAGTTTCTCATTGACACTTGATTCCATTTTTACTGACAATAAAAGATGTAGACTATAATTGAATTATTGAAATACAACAGAAACTCAGTAGTTGTAGAAAATTTGACTCGTGATACACGTTCGCGACAAGATGGCTTCTCATTGTCGCCTTGCTTCTTGCCAAATATCATGATTCTAGGCCAACAGGAAGCACGCTATTGGATCTGATGAGTGAGTTTTCGAATATCGAAATATCCGACATAAATGACTGTGTCTTCTGACTAATATGACTTACAAGCTTACAGAATTTATGTCTCCATGGGACCATAGACCTTAATAGGGTCTTAACAGACTGACAGACTGATGGATGAAAAAATGACAAAAATATTTTTTCTTGTGATATAATTACAAATTATGAATTTTTAGATTTTTTCCATTAATTGTATTGAGAAACCCTGCTTATCGCCAAACTTCGTGATTGTAAGTCAGCGGGAAGAGTGCTATAGGTTCCGATCAGTATGTTTCCGTGTATCAAAAATTTCCCTATTTTTTATTGCATTGACTTAGGAGTTTACAATTTTTACACTAGTATGACCTAACTTTAAAATTAATACAGCAAATTGTCCCAGAGAAAAAGTGTCTTAAAAGACGGGCAGATAGACAGACAAACGAATAAAAAAGACAAAAAGTATGTTTCCTGTTATATTACTACAAATTTAACAATTTTAGGAGCTTTGTCTTTACTTCTGCTGAGAAACTTTGCGAATTACCATATTTCGTAATTCTAGGTCAACCGGAAGCACGCTGTAGGTTTTGATGAGTGGGTTTTTATATCTAAATATGTGACATAAAGGGCGGTATTTTTTTTTGCATTGACTTAGAACCTTACAATTTTTACACAACCAAGAGGCCACAGATATTAATATCTGACTCAAATTTGAACTTGATACGTCTATGTGTTCCTGAGAAAAAGGGTTCTTAACAGTCGGACAGACAGATGGACGGACGGAAAACAGGGCGATCCTATAAGGGTTCTGTTCTTACACTCTGAGGCACGGAACACTAAAAAGTCCGACTTGATGCTCTGACAAGAAATCCAGAGCCAAATATCCTCGTCCAATTTCGGCATTGTATTCTGTACACTTGAGAAATGCGACTTCAGCAAATTAGAACAATGGACGGAACCCGTGAACGAAAATGAACGATTCTTTAGCTCTATCTGCGAGACACGGAGACTGCCTGCTGAACAAGTGGTCGGTAACGCTGAATCAGGTTTCCACGTTTTCCAGCAGTCTATTCGAATCGTCTGTTCCTGGCTATGATACCCCTCTTTTGCTTCCACCTTACCTTTGCTTCGATATTAAAGTCTGTACATCCTCGAAATATTGTAGACGAACTGCAACAAAACCAAACAATAATAGGTAGAAATGTATTCCTAGGTATCTAAACTGTATTGTACCTGCCAGGAAGTAAACGACAGCCTGAAGTGAAAAACTAAATCCTCAAAATTTCTTATGATAGCGAGAAATGGCTGATAATAAGAAAATGTACACTATAGTAAAGAGGAGAGAAACTGCTCAGTAACACCTCGATTTGTACGCTGTCTCTGCCAATGGGATCTTAAACGAGAAGGGGCCATCCAGCTTCCAGGTGTTACAATGAACTGTTAGCCTTACTGCTGCTGAGGTAGTACTGCTCCAGGAATGTTCGCAAAGCGCTGTCATTACTGAAAGTTATAAATTCCGAATATGAATCTGCAGCCTGTTGCTATGTAAGTTGATACTTAACGTCTACCCCGCAAGATTTTATTCCACATGTTTTGGGCTACTTTAATCGTTTTACACAAATCGTCGGCTATCTGAATACAGAGTTTCAAGACATAGCGCCAAAAGATAACTTACACAGCACAGCAGCGTGCTAACTACATGTCTTAGTATTTTCCGTGGTACATCCGTGCACTGCACGTTGTGTCAGGAAAGTTTTAAGGTTATTCGCTATTTCTGTTCGATGATAGCAGTAGTCGAAACATGTATTGTGGAATTAAGTTAAGCAATCCACCTTGAAATTATTAAGTAAAAGAGCCGTCTGTTGTAAGGCAGGTAACAGCTGCATGTAGCATTTACGTAGGAGAAAAGTACGTTCCAAAATCCTTAGCACAGCGCTGCAATCCCATTCTGTTCTGCACTGTCTGCTGTTCTCTAAATTCGTGTTTCTTCCAGTCAGCATCGCTGGAAACGCTCGCGTTCGACTAAACGAGCGCATACTGTTAACTTTTCTCTCTGGGAAAATAGCATCTGAGTCCACACAGGGCCGCTAAGAAAATAAGAGGTCCGGTCCACTTTAATACTGGGTAAATATTTTCAAGTTTGTTTCATCGAAGCACAACGAATAGCAAAACTGAATCTAGAAAAGTTTTGTAGATAAACAGTGCCACTTATGGTGCTTAATTATACTCAGTAGTGTTGTACCACTCTAGAGTCTTGTATTGCAAGGAACCAAGGGAGAGGATGTTGTAATGGGTGGCCGGTACCCTCTTTCTACAACACAAGTGCACACGTTAATTAATAAGTTTTTTATTAACTTGAAAATTTACCTAATTGGAGTAATGTCCATGTGTTGTGGTACAAGCTCATCGGTAATAGTCCTCCTGCAGACAAGATTGGTAATTTTTCTATTACAAACTTTACTCTCACTGCTGGTGAAGTACAAGTCCCGGTATAGTCACTAATCTGATTGCTATGTACTGTCGTAGCCTGAGTGAGTCAGTGAGACTGAATGAGGCCCTCTGGTCAATGGCATCGGCCTAAATGCTTGCTGTCGAGAGGGCGTTGCCGGCAGTTCCTCGACGGTGTGTCTCCGACCTCTTTCGTGAAAGGCGCGCTTGATGCAGTGACTACTATCAATCTTCACACTTAATCTTTGCCAACCTGTGTGCTGGCGAAAGCTCACGCTAGCACATATACTAATTCAATCTTTGTCTATTATATAAAGGGAAATAAACACACACACTAGTTTCTACCCACCTTTTCCTGCAAAGAAATAAAATAAATGTTGTGTAGCTCCCAGCGTGGTGCTGGCAACTACTGTAGCTTGCCTGTTATTTTGCTGCTTATTTTTTCAAGCAGAATCTTATTTCTACAAAACGTAAGAACGAGCTATATAAATTGACGTATTAAGTCTCTGCAGAAATGAATGAAAGTGCGGGAGCGTATTGCCAGAGCTCTCCCAGTCGTGCATAGGAAGCTGGATCACACATAGCATGAGGTTAGTGTGACAATATAGTACGAAATGGGGCTGGCCACAATTTAAGGGAAGGGAAAAGACAGTGTGCATCAATACGGTGCACTGAGTTGGTGTTCTTCATTACAACATGGCCCACAGAAAACATATGGGTGACTTCATATGAGGAAGAAAAATCGAGAAACAGGAAGAAGTCGGAGAGTGACTAGTGTAGCTCAGGAGTTTGGTATTGCTCACAGCGTTGTTTCATGTGCAAGATGAGCGCTCAGAACCACAGGCACTACCGCCCAAAGGAGAGAAAAAAATGTTCAAATGTGTGTGAAACCTTATGGGACTTAACTGCTAGGGTCATCAGTCCCTAAGTTTACACACTACTTAACGTAAATTATCCTAAGAACAAACACACACCCGTGCCCGAGGGAGGACTCGAACCTCCGCCAGGAGCAGGTGCATAGTCCATGACTGCAGCGCCTCAGACCACTCAGCTAATCCCGCGCGCTCAAAGGAGAGAAAGTGTTCGACAATAGTTAACTACAACGGCTGACGTGCCCCTTCATTTTGCAACAGGCAGTAAGGGATCGACGTTAAACAAAGGGTGTAATTACAATCACATTTAATGGGACTCCCAAACGCGCAGTCTCACGCTCCACAGTGGCACAGAGACTGTATGGGGGATCCTCCTTAGCCCGACTACCAGTACGTTGTGTTCCACTGAAGACCGCACATCGGCGTTACCGTTTGCGGTGGTTCAAAAGGTTTACGGACTGGACCAAGGAGGAGTGATGTTGCGTACTTTTCCCGGATTAAAGAGGATTCAGTGTGAGTAGTGATTCTGGACAAACCCTCAAATTGTGAATCTTCTCGAACATGATCATGCTGGTGATTCAGGTGTTGTGGAGGCATAATGTTGCGTGGGCGTACTGGCCTCCAAATCTTTGAACACGATACATTAACTGGTCAACGTTGTTGGAGTACTAGTCCTTCTCCATGTGTGTCTTTTCAATGGTGCGTAAAGCCATGACTTAATTTTTATGGATGAAAATGAGCGACTGTATCGATCGGCGCAGGTGCAGGAGCTCTTGGAAAGAGAGGGTACTGGGCGAGTGTACCAGTCTGCCCCTTCCACCGGCTTCAGTCGCATCAAGAGCGTGTTGCAAGGCCTGGGAAGACGTACTGCAGCACGCCGCATCCACCAGTTCTGAAGCCTGCCGATTCAGGAATGGGACGTGCTACCACAGAAACTCCTTACCAGTACTGTGGCTAGAAGGGAGCACATTGCATCCACGGTGATCACAGCCCCTGTTAATCACGTGCCGTCTTTTGTAATTTCCAAGAGACCATCATAAATCGCAGTGTCTTTCTGCAGCAGTTCTTCCTATGTCTGGCCCAAGTATCAGCGAACTATGTTAATTGGCAGTGACAAGTGCGAGAGCTGCTTTCGTTCCTATACGAAAACGACGTACGATAATCGTTGTAATAGGCAGTCACCTCTACCCCAATTTTCACCCTCATTTGACAATTGAATGCAGCAAAGAATTGTCCATGGCTGACAAGAATGAGCGCAGCAGACATGTGATTGCTAGTGAAGTGACGTGGTCTACACGGGATAGTATCACACTTCTAAAAACATTTTAATGAATGCAACTACGTGAAAATTGTAGTTGTCGCAGTCTTCAGGAAGTTCGAGGAACGTAAATATATTAAATCATCTCAAGTAATCAACATGGAAGAAGGAGGGCTAGAGTTTAATAGCCCGTCAAGAAGGGCGTACTTAGAGACGGAACACAGTCTCAGATGAGGAGAGTGGAAATCGGCGGTGCACTTTCAAAGGAACCATCCCGGTATTTGCCTAAATCATTTAGAGAAATCACGGGAGACCTAAATTTGAGGATTTGATCTGTTGTTCTCCCGAATGCGAGTCGAGTGTTCACTGCTTCAGTGGACTGATACTTCCGAAATACTGTGTGTTAAATCCTTCATTTGCCAACATGGCATCATTAACTGCTATATCCAGAATCTAGAGGAACAATTGTAGTATGGGCTCCCTCTTTGGTTTTGACTTAAAGGTACTTTCTTTCAGAGAAATTCTTGATCTTTTACCGTCACTATCACCTATAACAAGTTTAATAAATTGTAGGAGGCAAAAGAATGATTAACGTCAGTTTTTCTATTCGAAAACAAAGATTCACAAAAAGCTTGTAAAACAGCACTAAAACAATCGGGTGCAAATAAGGTCCTACCCAAAAAAGTCACGAAATCTTTTAAAATGTTTCAGTAAAAGTGGATAAAACATTACAAGACAATAGATAGGTATAGAAAGAGTAGCTTGTTCACTTAAACAATTAAAATGAACATCGAATGGAAAATTAATTATAAAAACAGCAAATTTAAATGCCTCCTTCAGCCGTACTACAGCCTACTTGTGTTCACATTCGGCACATGACACATTTAACCCACACGTCTCCTCAAGAGTCTTGAAAGAACTTTTCATCATCAAAGTTGGAATTTTCTTTTTCTGAAGACCTCTGGTCTACATCTACATCTACATTTATACTCCGCAAGCCACCCAACGGTGTGTGGCGGAGGACACTTTAAGTGCCACTGTCATTACCTCCCTTTTCTGTTCCAGTCGCGTATGGTTCGCGGGAAGAACAACTGTCTGAAAGCCTCCGTGCGCGCTCGAATCTCTCTAATTTTACATTCGCGATCTCCTCGGGAGGTACAAGTAGGGGGAAGCAATATATTCGATACCTCATCCAGAAACGCAACCTCTTGAAACCTGGCGAGCAAGCTACACCGCGATGCAGAGCGCCTCTCTTGCAGAGTCTGCCACTTGAGTTTGCTAAACATCTCCGAAACGCTATCACGGTTACCAAATAACCCTGTGACGAAACGCCCCGCTCCTCTTTGGATCTTCTCTACCTCCTCCGTGCGCGCTCGAATCTCTCTAATCTTACATTCCCGATCTCCTCGGGAGGTACAAGTAGGGGGAAGCAATATATTCGATACCTCATCCAGAAACACAACCTCTTGAAACCTGGCGAGCAAGCTACACCGCGATGCAGAGCGCCTCTCTTGCAGAGTCTGCCACTTGAGTTTGCTAAACATCTCCGAAACGCTATCACGGTTACCAAATAACCCTGTGACGAAACGCCCCGCTCCTCTTTGGATCTTCTCTACCTCCTCCGTCAACCCGATCTGGTACGGATCCCACACTGATGAGCAATACTCAAGTATAGGTCGAACGAGTGTTTTGTAAGCCACCTCCTTTGTTGATGGACTACATTTTCTAAGGACTCTCCCAATGAATCTCAACCTGGTACCCGCCTTACCAACAATTAATTTTATATCATCATTCCACTTCAAATCGTTCCGCACACATACTCCCAGATATTTTACAGAAGTAACTGCTACCAGTGTTTGTTCCGCTATCATGTAATCATACAATAAAGGATCCTTCTTTCTATGTATTCGCAATACATTACATTTGTCTATGTTAAGGGTCAGTTGTCACTCCCTGCACCAAGTGCCTATCCGCTGCAGATCTTCCTGCATTTCGCTACAATTTTCTAATGCTGCAACTTCTCTGTATACTACAGCATCATCCGCGAAAAGCCGCATGGAACTTCCGACACTATCTACTAGGTCATTTATATATATTGTGAAAAGCAATGGTGCCATAACACTCCCCTGTGGCACGCCAGAGGTCACTTTAACGTCTGTAGACGTCTCTCCATTGATAACAACATGCTGTGCTCTGTTTGCTAAAAACTCTTCAATCCAGCCACACAGCTGGTCTGATAATCCGTAGGCTCTTACTTTGTTTATCAGGCGACAGTGTGGAACTGTATCGAACGCCTTCCGGAAGTCAAGGAAAATAGCATCTACCTGGGAGCCTGTATCTAATATTTTCTGGGCCTCATGAATAAATAAAGCGAGTTGGGTCTCACACGATCGCTGTTTCCGGAATCCATGTTGATTCCTACAGAGTAGATTCTGGGTTTCCAAAAGCGACGTGATACTCGAGCAAAAAACATGTTCTAAAATTCTACAACATATCGGCGTCAGAGATATAGGTCTATAGATTTGCGCATCTGCTCGACGACCCTTCTTGAAGACTGGGACTACCTGTGCTCTTTTCCAATCATTTGGAACCTTCCGTTCCTCTAGAGACTTGCAGTACACGGCTGTTAGAAGGGGGGCAAGTTCTTTCGCGTACTCTGTGTAGAATCGAATTGGTATCCCGTCAGGTCTTCCCACCCCTGCCCACTAGCCAGTCTGCAGCCCTGAAAAAACTCAACGACCCCATCATGACACCACCTTTGTCAATAAATTTGGTTAACAGATACTTGCTTGGCATCCAGGCATCCAGTGATACGGCTGGTGCCTGCAGCTTTTGGTCCCCCTGTGGCGGATCTCTTCTTAATGATGGGGACTGGAGTTATGTCGAACAGACGCACTGCGTTTGAAGTCCACATAGAATACTGCAGTGTTTAAATAAGAGCAGATACGAGTTTAGAATTGTGCTTTCAAGATATCTCTGTGAAATTACTAAACGTAAGGACAAAAAAGAATACGTTTCCACATACCAGCCAATGTTTGCAGGTTTGAACAAACATTAATTCGCACATAAAATTTCCGGGCTGATAGGCCGTGATCGATGTATAAAACTCTCCCCTAACGTTTCGTCTCCGGCTGGGAGACATCCTCCGAGGTAAAGCGGCGAACTGCAGTGTATACATATACCAAGGCCTATCACCCCGAAAGTTTTAAGTGAAGACAATACCGGCCGTGAAAGCCTACATTGTGTGAACTAATTCGCACAATATCCGATGTTACAGCCACATAACATGAACGCTGGTATCTTCTACCAGCAAGGGGAACGTTTACAATCCTGAGAACCAGTCTGCAGCACCTCTCATACCCTTTTAGGAAGATGTGTCCATATTTACACCTGTGCGTGCTTTTACACCTTTTGCTCTATTAATAGTGGTACTCTGTAGGACTATTTAAATGCCTGTCTTCGTTACGATACACATTTCGTTTTATTCTGATAAAATATTGCTAATTCTTGGATTATCTCATTTATTTCTTGGCTTTGCTGTGCATGTAATGTCTCATTCAAATTTCTCTAGAATTTTCCCCAGTAGCAGTGAAGCTGCAAACAACAAAACTGAAATAAAATGTGATTCCATGACCCATGAGCAATTGCGAAATCCTCGAGTGCGAAAAGCTATCCGGTCTCAGAAAACTGATTGTGAACCAGGTACGGTTTTAACATGTAAGTTAACAACACTACTTTGCACATTTTTAATGGATAACACGATTTCTAAGACGCTACGTATAGACCTAAAAGACATTATTTTAATATTAATGGAAGGGGTGTAACAGAAACAATCTTTCGGAAGCCCATCTAACTCACAATATCATCAGTAATTTGGTCTGAAAATTCGCTAACCACAAACGAGCACAGTAACTGGAAACCTGCTAGTTAATCACGAGACTCATTCACTAAATACAGCAACTGTGAATGTCAGACAGATTATCCTACAGAAATCCGCAAGTGTGGACCAAGAATAGCCTATCACGCCAGTGCTGCAACTTATGCTCACCATAATTATTCTTGGAAAGCTGTGCTGTACACCGCTGACATGCGGATAGCTCTGCTGTAGCGGATGTGGGCGCGATACTGTGGCTGCAACTCCAAACACTGGTCGCCTACTAAAACGCATTCTATGGACTGCGACTTCAGTTTCCCGACCACACACTCCGAACTTCATCCACCTCAAAGTCACGCCACCGTGACTGTGGCTAAACCATGTCTCCGCAGTATCCTTTCTTTCAAGAGCGCCAGTCCCACAAGTTTCACAGAGGGGGCTCTGTGAAGTTTGGAAGTTAGCAGATGAGGTGCTGGCGGAAATAAAGCTGTCAAGACGGGTCGTGTACAGCTTGAATAGCTCAGACGGTAGACCATTCGCCCATGAGAGGCAAGGTTCTACATTCGAGTTTCGGTCCGGCATCCAGTTATAGTCTGTCAGTGTTTTCCATCTGTGTTTTCCTTCACCAAATCTGTAGACAACCTCCTCATTGCTTATCTTATTAGTATTCAACATCCTTCTCTATTACATCTCAAACATTTCGACTCTCTTATATCCCGATTTCATACTGTCCATATTTACTTCCATACCATGCTGTGCTCCGGACGTACATCCTCATTAATTTCTTCAACTTACTAAGGTCGATGTTTGATACTAGTAGCCTTCCTTTGGAGAGAACATCCTCTTTGACCGTACTGGTCTGTATTTCGTGCCGACCATGCTTCGTTCGTGAAGTGTTATTTTGCACGCAAGGAAGCAAAATGCCTGAAATTCGTCTACTTGGTGGTCCGCAGTTTTTATGTTTAAGTTTATCGCTAATTTACTTTCTGCTAGTCCTCAGTACTGTCGTCGGTACACTACCCATGCATAGTGTGTGTTCATTGGACTGTTCATTCCAGTCAAATGGTCTTGCATTTCTTCCTTACTGCGGACAGCAGTGACATCAGCGAATTTTATCTTTGTTAACCATTCTCTCTGAATTTTAATCCCACTCTCTAATCTATCTTTTATTTCCAACGTCGCTTCTTCGCTGTATAAATTAAACACTTGGTTTGAAAGACCACATATCTGTCTTATACATGTTCTAATCCAGGCACTTCGTTCTTGACCTTTCATTCTTATTCTTCGGTAATTATCATTAGAGAAAAAACTAACGTTAACACGAGAAAAAAACACAAAATCTTATCACTTGTTACACTAATGGTTTATTTTTGCAGCCTAAGTTTCATGTTATTAGCCTAATGTCTAGCGTAACTGACTAAGACAATAACATCTCTGCCAGCAATGGTAGACATAATCTGAAACTTATGTCGAAAAAAAAATTAGTGAAACAAGAACGCAGCAAATTGTGTTTTCCAGTGTCATCACATTTCACCTAGTACCCAGAGAGAAGTCAACAGAACTTGTTAAAGAATGAGATTTGTCTGTAGCGAGGTGAGACACTTCTCAGAGCGAAAAAAGGCAAGTGCATCCTACTTGCAGAAGACCCACGCGTAGTAAAAGACTGCAGTGTGGATACTGTCCTTGATATTAGTGAAACCTCTACTTCATGCGTCGAATATGCCTCAGATGCTAATCCGCACTCCATCGAGCGGAAGAGTAACCGACTGTTCTTCTCCAAACCAGTGACAATTTCGTGTCCATTTTTGTGCTTCAAGAACGTTAATGTGTGACTGAACGTGGAACAAAAAGCGGTTAGGAGCATTTGGAACTTGTGAATTGAAATACACACGGCTTACCAGTGGTAGCACGGGTAACACCAATGGTCACCCAGTTATTAGATCGTTTTCGCTACCATGTCTTGTGTTTACTTGTCATGGTAGCTCTTTTTAGTGGTCTGTAACAAATAACGTCAGACCCGTGACGATGGTTACACACTTACTATGTGAAATGTAAATTTATGTCTGAAGACATTTGAAGTTTTCCAGTAAAGCCAGTATAAATATTGTTATTGTTTCTTGTACTTGTTTAACTTTTGACTGTAACCAAAATAAAAACATCAATAGTATAAGAAAGCAGACGGGATGTATGTATGTGCTAATGTTAGCAATCCTGCTACAAATAACAGCTAGGTCATGAATGCAATAGTTGTACCAGTAACAGTAGCAAAAGTTGTGGCATAGTTATTGCAGTAATAGAAACCACATTAATGTTCACAATAACAGATAGCAGTGCCTTGGTGACTGAATTTGTGTAGGTGTTTTAAAGAGAAAAAATTAATTATATAAGTATATGTCATAATTAAATTACAAAAATACGAAATATTGACAAATGACAGATCTTTGATCTATCTGCCTTATGAACTTGCAAAATATTAAGGTCGGCTGCACAGTTCTAAAAATTTAAATTAGCATCTTTCTAAGTATATACAATGACCATAGTCCTGCGATGTTGGGATACTACTTGACTTTCAGCTGATAACATGCGTCCAATACAGAATCCCTTATATTCTGAAGAATGTGCTACCTCTCTTTTCCCTGGAGATTGATTTCATTACTACGACGCAAAATTAGTTCCATCCAATTAAGCTTAACAGTGGACTATATCCTGGAGCTTTGTGTGGTAATTGGACGAATTAGCTTTGTCCATTTCGATTTGCTGTGCAAACCATATGAGACAGGTGAGACAGGCAAATAATCCTTAATTAGTTGTTAGAAATGTCCACAAATCGTTTCCAAGTATGTGATGACGATAATGATGATATACATGATGTTCCAGGAGGAATGGCCAGCGTTCAGGAATATGACAGGAACGATCGGTTTAAGCAAAAATATCTAGTAAACATCGCCTCTAAAATGCGTACCGCAAGAGCTACGTGCATTACACCTTCCATACTATGAAACAGTTCGCTTCTACTATAAGCCCTTTGTGTTCCCTACATGCTGGTCATTTACAGGTTCTTTTCTCTTTCAAAATGACTAATTACCTCTACTCAAGAATCCTTCTCCGGTACAAAAAGAGTTAACGGGAATGCTTATTAATCTGTATTTGAGAACATTTATGCTGTCTGTGAGGCATTTTACGTCCACGGACAGACTGTCAAAAAGTTTCATAGCTGCATGTGTCACCCCCTTTCCGTGCCAAAGCTAGATTCATTAAAGAATACTGCAGATCGTTTTTCTTTCTAGTATTGTACTTGCAATATCTGTTATTCCGATGCTCTGATGGCTCGTTGATAACAAATTGCGCAATTGAATAAATGTACCGTGAAGCTATGGTTAATATTCCTATTTTCTTAAAGATCTGCGTGCAGGATGTACATCAGTGAACTATAGACAATATTGTAATTACTTTCTTTTGTGGAATGGCGCTTTACCCGAGAAAATTGTCCCATGTGACATCAACCGACTTTATATCCCCAAGTTTGCATGTATTCTTATGGCAGAAATAGCCGAAGCTAAGTGTTTTAGAAGGTACACTACACGTTCTTCTAGTTCAAGTTTTCATCAATATGCATTCATAAGAACTTACAATTTTCTGCTCTGATTATCATATCTACGAGGGTCATTTCAAAAGACCTGCACACTATAGTAGTGCGGCCGTTACGATGGCGTGATCAAGATGAAATTCGGGTCGGTTGTGAGCGAGACTTTAGGCGTGTCGGTCGTATATGTCTGTGTTGATTCGCATAGTTACGTCGTGAGGAATTCAGTTATAAAATGGAAGCTGAAACCGAGTGAGGTCGGATTTCTACATCTACGTATATACTCCGCTAGCCACCAAGCGGTGTGTGTCGGAGGTCACTATTCGCGCCAAACTCCAAACTCATATCCCCCCCCCCCCCCCCCCGTTCTACTCGCGGATTGCGCGAGGGAAAAACGACTGTCTGAACGCCTCAGTACGAGCTCTAATTTCCCTTATCTTTGAATGATGATCATTGTGTGATTTGAAAGTTGGTGGTAATAATATATGCTCTACATCCTCGGCGAAAATCGGATTTTGGAATTTAGTGAGCAGTGCCTTCCGTTTAGAGCGTCGTCTATCTGCAGGTGTGTCCCACATCAAACTTTCTGTGAGATTTGTAACGCTCTCGCGATGGCTACATGTACCAGTCACGAATCTTGCCGCTCATCTTTGGACCTTCTCAATCTCTGGAGTAAGACCCATCTGATAAGGGTCCTATACAGACGAACAGTGCTCTAATACTGGACGAACTAAGGTACTGTAAGCAATTTCCTTTGTTGAAGGACTGCATCGCTTCAGGATTCTACCAATAAACCGCAATCTAGAGTTCGCCTTACCCGTTACTTGTGTAATCTGATTGTTCCATTTGAGATCATTTCGAATAGTTACACCCAGATACTTGACGAATGTTACCACTTCCAGAGACTGGGCATTTATTTCGTACTCGTACATTAATGAGGATTTTCGCTTTGTTATACGCAGTAGGTTACACTTACTAATATTGAGAGATAACTGCCAGTCATTACATCACGCATTCATTTTCTGCAGATCCTCATTGATTTGTTCACAAGTTTCGTGTGATACTACTTTCCTGTAGACTACAGCATCATCGGCAAACGGTCTAATGCCGCCATCAACCACATCGTTTATGTAAATCGTAAAACGCAGCGGACCTATTACGCGGCCCTGGGGCACACCTGATGTTACCCTTGTTTCTGTTGAAGTCTCCCTATTCAGGACGACATACTTCTCTCTGTCTCTTAGAAAACTTTCTATCCAACGGCATATGTCATCGGCTAGACCGTAAGCGCACACTTTTTGGAGCAAGCGACAGTGCGCAAATGAGTCGAGCGCCTTTCGGAAGTCAAGGAATATGGCATCAACCTGGGAGCCGGTATCTTGAGCCTGTTGTATATCACGCCACAAAGAGATCCAGCTGTGTCTCGCATGACCGCTGTTTCCTAAAACCGTGCTAGTTTCTACAGATGAACTTCTCAGAGTCTAGAAAGGTCATTATGTCTGAACACAAAATATGTTCCATGGTTCTACAACAAATCGATGTCAGTGAAATTGTCCTGTAATTATGTGCATCCGATTTTCTACCCTTTTTATAGACTATTATGACCTGGGACTTCTTCCAGTCCCGTGGAGCTTTCCGCTGTTCCAATGATCTCTGATAGATGATGGATAAGAATGGTGCTATATTTGTAGAATAGTGAGCATAAAATCTTTCGGGGATATCGTCTGGGCCAGATGACTTCCTGGCATCTAAGGATCTTAACATTTTTACAGTCCCAGATACACTAAACGCTATGTCAGCCATCATTGCGTAAGTTCGATAACTGAAAGGGGGAATGGTGCTGCAGTCCTCTACCGTAAACGAGTTTTTTGAAAGCTAGATTAAGAATTTCGGCCTTCTGTTTATCATCATCCTTTACGTTACCCGTACTGTCAGCAACAGAAGGTATTGAATTATTTACAGCGTTCATATATTTTACGTACAACCAGAATTGTTCGGGTTTTTTTTTTAGAGTCAGCAGATAAAATATTGCTTTCAAATTCGTTAAAAGAATCTCGCATTGATCTTTTGACAGCTGCTTTCATTTCGCATAATTTCTGTTTGTCAGCGGGGCAGTGACTACGTTTAAAACGACTGTGCAAAATTTTCTTCTTTCTCAGTAACTTCCTAATATGTTTGTTGAATCGAGGTGGATCCTTTCCCTCCCCTATATTTTCGCTAGGCACATCTTTCTCTAGCACATGGTAGACAATACCTTTCAATTCCGACCGAAGATGCTCAATATTCTTGTGTCCCGCGATGAATGCTTGGAGCTTACTATGAAGATATTCATTAATGACACTTTTGTTTGCTTTCCCAAACAAGAAAACTCCACACTGTTTCTTTGATTTTTTTGCAACTTGCACTGACATAGAGGCCACAACGATATTATGGTCGCTAATACCTTCTTCTAGATTAATTTCCTCAAAAAGATCATGTCTGTTTGTCTGTCATAACACTCCCACGCAGAACTGCCACGATACGACATGACATAGACTCAAATAATATGTGAACTAAGGGCTAGAGAGAATTAACACCATGAATCCTGGAGGGCTGCCCATAAATCCGTAAGAATACGACGGGGTGGAGATCTCTTCTGAACAGCACGTTGGAAGGCATCCCAGATATGCTCAATAATGTTCATGTCTGAAGCGTTTTGTGGCAAGCAGAAGTGTTTAAACTCAGAAGAGAGTTCCTTGAGCCATTCTGTAGCAAATCTGGGTTTGTCGGGCGTCGAATTATCCTGCTGGAATTGACCAGACCCTTCGGAATGCACAATGGACATGAAGGGATGCAGGTGATTAGATAGGATGCTTACGTACGTGTCATCTGTCAGAGAGATATCTAGACGTATTGGGGGTCGCATATGGCTCCAACTGCACACGCCCCACACCATTTACAGAGCCTCAACCAGTTTGAACGGTCTCCATACAAGGTCCATGGATTCATGAGGTTGTCTCCATACCGGTACACGTACATCCGCTCGTTCAATTTGAAACGAGACTCGTCTGACCAGGCAACACATTTCCAGTGATCAACTGCCCGATGTCGGTGTTGACGGGCCCAAGCGAGACGTGAAGCTTTGTGTCAGGCAATCATCAAGGGTACACGAGTGGGCCTTCGGCTCCGGCAACCCATATCGATGACGTTTCGTTGAATGGTTCGCACGCTGATACTTGTTGATGGCCCAACATTATAATCTGCAGCAATTTGCAGAAGCGTTGCCCTTCTATCACGAAGAACGATTCTCTTCAGTCACCGTTGGTCCCGTTGTTGCAGGATCTTTTTCCGGCCGCAGTGATTTCGGAGATCTGATGTTTTACTGGATTCCTGATATTCGCGGTACACTCGTGAAATGTTCATGCAGGAAAATACCCACTTGATCGCTACCTCGGAGATGCTGTGTCCCCATCACTCGTGCGCCGACTAAAACACCACGTTCAACACACTTAAATCTTGATAATATGCCATTGTACAAGCAGTAAACGATCTAACAACTGCACCAGATTCTTGTTGTCTTAATATAGGCGTTGCGTACCGCAGCGCAGTATTCTGCCTGTTTACAATCTCTGTATTTGAATACGCATGCCTATATCAGTTTCTTTGGCGCTTCAGTGTATTATGGCCACTAAAATCTCCCATGTTAACTGCTGCATGGGTGATCTTATCCGACAAAATACGGAAGACATGTCTGCTGCCGCCAGCTCGTGAGGCTGGAGGTTGCAAAGTTTTTTATTCGTGTTCTAACATTATGTGACCTCAAAGCAATCAGTTCCACTACCTGTAAGTGGCTGGCGAAAGATCATCCCATTTCTGGTTGTATAGCATCTCCCTGAAGTCAGTCTTCTCTGTCTGAACGAATCACATTTCATCCTGGCATATAGAAGTGTTCTTCCGCCCATAGCGTATTTTCCGCCAGTGTGATAATATGAATTTCACACACCTTCAAGAAATAGCCAAACTTTCCCCGTTAGAATTGGCCAACTGCATATTCGTAAACATAAGTCTGTTCGAGTGGTTAGTTTAAATTTTTTTGTATGATAATAACGGAATGTGCCTCAGTCACTCTCCAAGACGATTTTTTTAGAATTATTTGGCACTCCATCGAACTGAGTTGTTCTAATGAAAAACACACGCATTTCATCTAAATTTTCAATCAGGCTTGCGCTAAAAATGATGACATCAGTCTGAGAGGGTTCTGTACTCTCGGGGATAAAGAGTAGGAGCACTGGGATGACAAAAGTCGTGGTATACCTCCTAATATCGTGTCGGACCTCCTTTCGCCCGGTGTATTACAGCAGCTCGACGTGGCATGGAATCAACAAATCGTTGGAATTGCGAAAGTGCTACCTTTAAATGACTTTGTACACGACCTGACCTCTCGATTATGTCCCACAAATGTTCAAAGGGATTCATATCAGGTGATATGGGTGGCAAGATCATTCGCTCGAATTGTCAAGAACGTTCTTCAGATCAGTGGCAAACAGTTGTGACCCAGTCACGTGGCGCATTATCATCCATAAAAATTCCATCGTTGTTTGCGAACATGAAGTCCAAGAAAGGCTGCAAATGGTCTCCGAATAGCCGAACATCACCATCTCCGTTTATGATCGGTTCATTTTCACCAGAAAACACGGTCCATTGCATGTAAACACAGCCTACACCATCATGGAACCACCAACAGCTTACACAGAGCCTTGTTGATAGCTTCGGTCTATGATTTCGTGGGTTCTGCGCCGCAGTCGAACCCTACCATCAGCTCTTACTAACTGAAATCGGGACTCATCTCACCAGACCATGGCTTCCCACTCGTGAAGGATCCAACCAATACGGTCACGAGTCCAGGAGAGGCGCTGCAGTCGATGCCATGCTGTTAGCAAAGGCACTCGTGTCAGTCATCTGCTGCCACAGCCCATGAAAGCCAAACTGAGCGGCACTGTCGTAACGGATACGTCGTACGTCCCACATTGACTTCTGCGGTTATTTCACGCAGTGATGCTTGTCTGTTAGCACTGACAACTCTACGCAAACGCCACTGCTCTCGGTCGTTAATTGAAGTCCGTCGGCCATTGCGTTGTCGCTGGAGAGGGATAATACCTGCAATTTGGTATTCTCGGCGCACTCTTGACACTGTGAGTCTCGGAATACTGAATTCCCTAACGATTTCCGAAATGTAATGTCACATGCGTCTAGCTCCAACTACCATTCCGCATTCAAAGTTTGTTAATTACTGTCGTGCGGCCGTAATCACGTCGGACACCTGAGCACAAATGACAGCTTCGCCACTGCACTGCCTTTTTGTACCTCGAATCACGATACTAAGATACTACAGCCATCTGTATATGACTTTTGTAACATCAGAGTATATCGTAGCAACCGTCTCTGGTCACTCGGACCACTGACTTTGTCTCCTGGCATTGACTTACTTGTACGTGGCCCGAGATTTCCTCTGTGCGGTGCTGGCTCCAGCTGGGCTGGGCGGACTGTGGTGTCGGCCGAGTCTGTGGCGACTGCAGTGTAGACGCAGATGCAGGAGCGGATGCAAAGGCCAGCAGTGGTGCTGTCAGCTGAGACAGAGATTACTGGACTGGGCTGGAATAGCACGCTGTCGGCAGAGGCAGCAAGGCCAGAGAGCAAGCAGCTAGAGGGGTGCTTGGCTGATTTCGATACACCATGCTGCAGCGGAGGGAAGCCAGAAGCACGGAGGAATGGTGGAGGGGAAATATTATAATACGCCACTTTCTCTGCTTGAGAAACTCAGTACAGTTTTTGCCTGTGCCCAGATGGTGGCCCCAGCAGTAGACACAGTGAGTAGTTCCCACGAAATTACATTCAGTTGTGTTCTGTGGTTCGACATATTTCGCATATCGAAAACCACTGCGACACTATATCCGGGTGTGGCCATATCTAAAGCACATACAACAATGCATGACATTTTGAATATAAGGATTTAGACCGCACCTCTTATTCATAATGTAGACCGCTGTTGGAAGTCTCTGACCAGCAAATGCAGTTTTAATTGACTGAGGCGCGACATATTTCCCTTCTCCATGTATCGAAACTTGTTATAGTTCCGCACCACAGTCAGCAAAAACGGACCCCTTAGCGGATCATTTTGTTGTTCACATCTGTGTCCGTCGGTTAAGAACCCCTTTCCTCAAGAACAGGTCGACGCATAAACTTGAAATTTATGTTTTGGCGATTTAAAAAATTTAAGTTTTTAAGTCGATGCAGTCAAAAGATACAGCTATGTATCTGACATATTATTATACTCCCAGACTCACTCATCAAACCAGTAGAGGATTTCCATTGACCTAGAATCACGAAATTTAGCACGAATCAAATTTTCACAGCAAACGTAAAAGGAAAAATCCTAATATTGTTAATTTGTAATCGAACAACATAAAAAATATGTTTTGCCATTTTTATCCGTCTGTCAGGCTGTCTATCTGTTAAGGCCTCTTTTTATCAGGAACGGGAAGATGTATCAAGCTTAAATTTATGGTTGTAACTAAGGACTACGTCAATGAAATGCAAAGATGCGGCCGTTTATGTCACATATTTTCATACTCGCAAACTCGCTCGCCAAAACCTATAAGTGAACTGTCTGTACACGTAATTAAGTTTGTTCGAAACCCTCAGAGAGCGAGTCCTATTCATGGTAGTCTGTTTTCGTCTTCAAGATATTCTGAACATCAAGAATTTTTTACTTCTGAAGCTAGTCGCTCCGCATGATCTCGTCGGTGATGTTAATACCTACGCTCGTATCACACCCTCCTTGACTACAAAGAAATGAGGTACAGAAAGTTTGTCTTGTGGTTTGTAGGAGCTACAACACCGTTCACCACCTGTGCCTATGTGAACTCAGCCTGCACTCCTTTTTCTTTATCCTGTACATACATTGACAAAGGAATCCTTTACTCTGGACATAACCTCATGCATTGGTTTGCCTACTCCCTAGGGGTGCAGTCGACCAATGTTGCGCTCAGATTGACTCAGAGTCTGAGACATACCTTCGGCGTATACAAGAAGTGGACCACAGTCGTCTAATCCGTTATGGCGGAAGCCGTGCCGATCTCCTTTCCCGTTCATTTTTTCTACTCTTTCCTTATATTGCTGGCCTGTCTCGTGATGACTCCTCGGATTAGGTACGCTGACATCTATGCCGATTTCCATCGCATGCTTACTGACCGGCTTGCTTAGATCCTCTTTACCATCGATGTTGACATATGATTATGACTAACTAAATTGTTGGGTTCCCCTTCACATGCTATAGTAGTCTTAATACGCTACATTTTGTGGGCATCAAGTTCGGATTTCTTGTCGACCATGTATGTTTTCCCTTTCTTGGCAGTTTCCAAAGACTTTTTTAACACAGTATAAGCAAGTACATTTTTGTATACACTTTCAGGTTTACACGCCTCTTTGGAACTGCGATCGAATGGCTCTCCGCAAGGTCACGGTCATCGTCCGCATCTGCTCCTGTACTGACATCTACTAGTCCTTTATTGTCCTGATTTCAATAACATACATTGAAAGCATTCGATATAATATTATCGGTAGATCATAACACATTGTATTTAGCACCAGTTGCTCACCGTCTGCTTCCACGCTGCACGTAGACCTAAGGGCTAAAACTCCATCACAATTTGACACGTTTTCTTTAGTGTTTCGGAATAGTGTTGCACTGACGAAGGTTTGTGGCGTTCAGTGACATTTCACTGAACATCACAAACAGAAACACTTGTTAGGCAGAGCACTGCCTCTGCTACAATGTTGACGCGACGAAGCTTAGGCACAGGCTGGACACTGAACTTTGCTAATGACTAAGGCTACTGTTACACAATCGACTTTCTTATCTCGATTGATTATCCTACTGCAGCGCCCCTAGTGGTTTATTCTTGTACTGAGTTTTGTCTCTCTCTAGTGATAACTTTCGTTTACACGTCAGCACCAAAATTGCGCATGTTGAGAGAGCGTCTGCTGTGTAGTTTGCTACCTGAACGGTGAAAGTGAAGTTATGAGAGGCACCCTTTTTACGAAAAATTGGGAATATAGTAATAAGATGTAGAAACAAAGAATTATAATGGAATTCATTAATGACCACAGCAAAATTCACGGTTGATGTTCTTGTCCACGTCGTGTGGTAAAATCTGTACATTCCTGAGAACTGCATGAATAGGAAAAATGTCGTCCAAACATTTTAAAACATGTACATCTATTTTCTCTGGGAAATATATCTTGAAAACACATCAAATAATGTCTAGCAAGCAGTAAATAGCGACTTTCCACTTCGTTCTAGGCTCTCTCTCTCTCTCTCTCTCTCTCTCTCTCTCTCTCTCTCTCTCTCACACACACACACACACACACACACACACACACACACACACACACACACACACACACAGCAGTTCTGCTCGGAGAATAGTACGCGCAGTTTTCTCTTTATCCAACTGCTATGGCCTGCTGTTTAACAGACTTTCATTTTGTTACAATTTATAAAAAAGATCCCTGTTCTCTTTCTCAACATTGTTATTCATATCTCATTCTCGTCAATAACTTTGGATGCACGCAGAGAAACCAGGAAAGTGAAGTATGGGGTGTTCATAGATAGTTATCCAACAGTAACCTTTAATTGTAAAAAATGTAAATGAGTTATAGAAATGTTTGATGTAGCACTGAAAACAGTAAATCTTCAAGTTTTGTTTATAAATTTGCAATGTGGTTACCTTTCGTAACACGACAAAGTCCTACCTGTAATCAGCTTCCTGCCAAATCCTAAGAAGCAAACCTCACTATACTCGTGTGAATGCAGTTGCTTGTGTTATACACTGTCGCGGCTCGTCGACGTTTTCCGGAAGCGGAGGAACAAACGCCCAGTCTTTACTGTAACACCATACACAGACGTCTACTGACGATAAATCAGGTGCTCGTGGTGACCACGATATAGGTCCACCACATCCAGTCCAAGTCGCCACATACCTACGGATACACGCGGCAACTTAACGATCATAATGTGGTGGCACGCCCTCTTGTTGCAAAATAAATTCTGTGTCCATATCCTGTTGTATTAGAGGCATTACACGATGTTCAATTATGTCGAGGTGTGAAACGCCAGTTAAGTTGACTCGACAAAAAAGAAAGGACCGTAAATCTTGTTAATGCTTACAGCTCGAAAACTTTTACCTTAGGTGAGACCCGTTCATCCTCAATTACGTGAGGTGGTTTCTGCTCACACTATATTCGAACATAATGCCGATTCACTTTACAGCAGGAATGGTAGGTGGCTTGGCGCTGAACACCGTTTTATTAAGAAAATCATCTTCAGTCTGCGTTTTGTTAAACATTTATATACAAAATTAACCCCTTTTTCTGTGAGTTTCTCTTAAGGCTTGCAACAGTTGTTTGTAGAGTGTGAGTGACAGGATTTTCCATAATACAGATGTAACACTGCCGAACTCGTTCAACTGCTGCATCAGTCACTGTTGGTCTGCACTGAACCGGCGACCTATATGATACACAGCCAGTTTCGGTGAAACGGTTGCACGAATTAATAACAGTTATTCTTTGAGACGGTGGCTTGCGATATTTAACTGTGAACTGTATCTGTTCTGCAGTAGCGGATTTGGATTAATTAAACCATAAACAACTACTCACACACCCGGCACCATTAGGCGAATCCATGGTAACTGCTGGAGTAATTCATCCGCACATGCAATCTAGCGGGGAAGTCGGACATTAACAGCATTAGGTAGGAATAAAACTTGATGATACACTGCATTTAGTATATCATGTATCAAACATTTATGTAAGTTATTTACCTTTTTCATAATTAAAGGTTAGTTATTTATTACTAATTCACCAACATCCCATATAATTACATTAATTTTGAAAAGGACTAACAAACATATTAATTGTATAAATAAGTGAATGAATGGAGTTACCATTTGATTGTTAGCTAGCGTCAAGCGGTGATGCATTCTCTTTTTTTTATTTTAGTTGCGCATGTAGCTTGACAGTTTCATTGGAGACACTATTTACCGATGTGTCCCTGTCATTGCGTTCTTCCAAGAACGAATGCCGTGGCCATCTATGAGTACAAATATGTGAATCAGTTGAGACAGTCTTAAGAATCGTTTTTGTGAAATATTTATTTTACGTTATTACTAATTTGATCTCAGACGTATGAAGATTGCAAAGCTCCCTATGCTGAAGCTAATGACCCAATATTCTGTATGTACGCCAGAATGATACTTAGGAATGAACGTTATTGAATTGAAAAACCTAAAATTAAAGTTTTCAATTTTTTCAAGTTGAAATACAACTTCTAAAACCAAAGTAATGTTAAACTTGCGCTATCATTCAATTAAATACGTGATGTGGTATCACACTGTACAACAAACAGTCAGTTCACCACCAAATCCACTGCGTAACATTGTCGATTCTAATTAGAAACGTTATTCTACACAGCTCGAATTTGGAAGCTGATGTGAGAATGTTTTTCTTTACAAAATGTTTATGTGGAATGGTAATACTACCCAGATAATGAACCAGTAAACGAGCTTGCGGTGACCATACAGATACATTTGCTACATATTTACAGCTGAATGTAGCTGTTTTTAATTGTTATTATACAAGCATTTCAGGCAATTCATGCAGTGAGCGTGCGTCAATCTAACTCTTAACTAGCTTTTATACGTTCGTTGTGTACAAACATGTTGACGAAATCGTTAATTGATGATGCAAATTATTCCTGTTGCAATGAAACTGATTAAGCAAATTAACGCGAAAACACACTAAATGTCCGTTGCGAATCCGAAACAATTATAATTACGCTACCGCTGCTTCTGCATGCAGCAGATTGCTAAATAAGCAGTAAACTGAAATTGTACACTTGCTTTTTTGGAACTTATTTTATGTCAGAATTCATTCACGATACACTTTTAATAACTTTACTTATGTCCTGACCACACTTTTATTTTCCATCAACCTTACACGTTTCCATCATTTTCAAAGTCTACAAAAATACAACATAAAACTGGCATCAGACGTCATGAAAATACGACACATTTCGCCATTGATAACAGACACATTATAACGACTAGGATATGACTTCCTAGCTTACCAGTGCTATGTCAGTCATATAAAAACATTAGATACATTGTATCACGTCGACATTCTCGAGCACGAGACAAGTGTAAACTGCTACCAAGCGAGATTACGATCGATAGAATGTACGATTACACAGAAATTCTATTCAGTATACACACAGAAACTTAACATCACAGCAATCTTTGCATCATGGATCAAAGCCGAGAGCACTCATCGAACATTTCTCTAGAACTATACCGAAACATATTTTGGCAATATATTCATAAAATTATTTCACACAACTCCTTCATCCTTTGAGAAACTTTCATCTCGACCACTTGCTCCTCTGAGTGTTGCGTGTGCTGGTGCCTTGAGGTCGTAAATCTCCACCCCCAAGAACACAAAAATTGAATTATGGCGTCCATCACAACAGAACCTTGCAGTGGAGTTATTTACTTGATAGCGAAAGCTACGACAATTGGATATCTACTGTTGTGCTGCTAATAGACGAAACAGATAACATTGGCGATTGATGACCCATTAATGAAAGGATCGTAAGAACGAATTACAAGCACCAATAGGACGAGAAGTGGAAGCAAAGACAGACTTATAGCAGGATAACGTGACTAGAAATGGTCGTACAGGTATTTTAACCTATTTCTTCATATCTAAAAGCTTATTGGCTTACCCAGTGACATTTCTACTTGAAACCTGCGAAAAACCTCTGAAACAAGCTGCCATGTAGGTGAATCAGTGGTTTGTGACCTAATGCATCAAATGTTTTTCGACATCATGAAACACTTGATGTTTAGAGAAGTTGTACATGTCAACGAGATACAAAATATAATTTCAGCAATATCCCCTACACTGAGATCATCACAGCCATTAAAAACCCACTGCTTGATATAGTCCACCTCCAAGTATTAGCCTCAGCTATACAGATTCTTGTAGCTTCTGCATCTTACAAAGTAACATATGTATACGTCCTCCTCTTCACTACAGTGTGTTCCCTGATTGAGTTGTTGACTTCCCTGTCTTCCCCAGTATATCACAACACACATGCCTCCATTACTCGTCCTTTAACCTTAACTTTTAGAATGGTTTTTGCATTAAAAGATTGTAATTTTCCTTCGCGGAAACTTCGTTTAGGTACTGTATTCATTTCACGGGAGCAGTTCAGGCCCTTTTTATTCTTTCGGAAATGAAGACATAGAATTTCAATATGATATCTTCCAAAAAATGTATTACTATAGTACCTTCACAATGAATCAAGTAAAGAAAGTGTTCAGTCAGTCACGCCTTAGACTACAAGCTGGAAGGACGAGCACCTCATCAGAAACCACCAAGTGCTTAGAGTTTAGTGACAGCTTCGCAGACCGTACTTCTGTCACAGAGTTAGATCATACCAAGCAGCAATGCAGAAAATAAAGGGACAAAGAGTACTACCTTACTCCGTATGTACTATGGGTTTTAGATGGTGCGATCCAGATGACCACTAAGTACTCTGTAGTGGATATTCATCAGTGAGATGAATTCCTTGCGTTCCAACACTGTCTTGTAAGATGGAATACGTACATAAGCATCGAGATGTCACATCTACAGATCAGTGCAGGTATACATCCACGAAATGAAACATGTACACCTCCCGACGGCCGGTCGGAATGCTTCATCCAGTTAGAAATGGTAAGCGGTACTCACGCTACTGTTCTCCCCCCTCACATCTCACAGTTTGAGCTCAGTGAACAATGTCGTCACTATTCTGGCAGGTACAGGCAGCAGATAGGGAGGGGACACAGTCCTTTATCCGAGTGCACAACACCAAATGGATGGCCTCGCTTCCTCAAACAATCTCCTCTAAATAAGCAACATGCTGGAACAGATGTTAGACATTATTGCTACAATCTTATGATCACAGAAACACAGACGTTAAACATGCAGCTTTCTCTGTCTGTATGTGGCTCACCATTCCGCTTCTTGCTGGAAGCCATACCATGACACTGTCACCGAGCTTATCTATTAGAGCTGTCTTTTAGTATTTGTACTCACAGAACTACTGTAAAATACGTACTCTAGTTGTTGAGTCATTATAATGAGCGAAAAAGTTAAAATTTACATTACTGTTACAAACCAATTTAGCGGCTCAGCTTGAGGGCAATAACTTGGATTCATAACTAACGCACGTTAACACGCTTAAAATATGATATACGTACAGAATATCACCAAAGGTAATAATGAGATAAAGATAATGACGGACTGTAGATACAAATGTACACTCCTGGAAATGGAAAAAAGAACACATTGACACCGGTGTGTCAGACCCACCATACTTGCTCCGGACACTGCGAGAGGGCTGTACAAGCAATGATCACACGCACGGCACAGCGGACACACCAGCAACCGCGGTGTTGGCCGTCGAATGGCGCTAGCTGCGCAGCATTTGTGCACCTCCGCCGTCAGTGTCAGCCGGTTTGCCGTGGCATACGGAGCTCCATCGCAGTCTTTAACACTGGTAGCATGCCGCGACAGCGTGGACGTGAACCGTATGTGCAGTTGACGGACTTTGAGCGAGGGCGTATAGTGGGCATGCGGGAGGCCGGGTGGACGTACCGCCGAATTGCTCAACACGTGGGGCGTGAGGTCTCCACAGTACATCGATGTTGTCGCCAGTGGTCGGCGGAAGGTGCACGTGCCCGTCGACCTGGGACCGGACCGCAGCGACGCACGGATGCACGCCAAGACCGTAGGATCCTATGCAGTGCCGTAGGGGACCGCACCGCCACTTCCCAGAAAATTAGGGACACTGTTGCTCCTGGGGTATCGGCGAGGACCATTCGCAACCGTCTCCATGAAGCTGGGCTACGGTCCCGCACACCGTTAGGCCGTCTTCCGCTCACGCCCCAACATCGTGCAGCCCGCCTCCAGTGGTGTCGCGACAGGCGTGAATGGAGGGACGAATGGCGACGTGTCGTCTTCAGCGATGAGAGTCGCTTCTGCCTTGGTGCCAATGATGGTCGTATGCGTGTTTGGCGCCGTGCAGGTGAGCGCCACAATCAGGGCTGCATACGCCCGAGGCACACAGGGCCAACACCCGGCATCATGGTGTGGGGAGCGATCTCCTACACTGGCCGTACACCACTGGTGACCGTCGAGGGGACACTGAATAGTGCACGGTACATCCAAACCGTCATCGAACCCATCGTTCTACCATTCCTAGACCGGCAAGGGAACTTGCTGTTGCAACAGGACAATGCACGTCCGCATGTATCCCGTGCCACCCAACTTGCTCTAGAAGGTGTAAGTCAACTACCCTGGCCAGCAAGATCTCCGGATCTGTCCCCCATTGAGCATGTTTGGGACTGGATGAAGCGTCGTCTCACGCGGTCTGCACGTCCAGCACGAACGCTGGTCCAGCTGAGGCGCCAGGTGGAAATGGTATGGCAAGCCGTTCCACAGGACTACATCCAGCATCTCTACGATCGTCTCCATGGGAGAATAGCAGCCTGCATTGCTGCGAAAGGTGGATATACACTGTACTAGTGCCGACATTGTGCATGCTCTGTTGCCTGTGTCTATGTGCCTGTGGTTCTGTCAGTGTGATCATGTGATGTATCTGACCACAGGAATGTGTCAATAAAGTTTCCCCTTCCTGGGACAATGAATTCATGGTGTTCTTATTTCAATTTCCAGGAGTGTATAATAATAAGACAATAGTGTTATTACCATTATTGAGCCAACCCATTGGAATTACCTTTAACAGCCTGAAAGGATTAGACTATCGTCCGTCAAATTGTCATCGTCACGAATACCATGGCGTCGGATGATGACACTCTTCAACAATCCATGAGGCTACTGCGTACATCTGTTATGTGGCGCACGTGGTGTGCGTTAATTTTGCCTGCCTGTAAGTTTTGCCGGCCACGAACCGGCTTGTTTCTACACATGGATATATAATGCAAATGACTACTACTCTAGGACTCTGTATGAAGACCACCACAAGAATATGCGAATCCTCAGAAGTCCTCTTCCAAGTCTCTTGGTCTCTCTACAGATACTGAGAAAGTGCTCTTTCATGAGGATGTCCCATCGCTAAATTTCACGTCCCTTTACACCTTAGCTTAGTCACATTTATTTTTCTCAACTGACCTACGAAACATATTGAAATAATCTTTCGACCTGCAACAAGCACTGTAGTTGGGTCAGAGACAATACATCTACTTAATTGCCTACAGGTATCATGTGACATTAAGTTGTTTAGAGACTAACACTCTCATGAGCCTCATTCTACATACCTTTCAAAGAATTCTCAAGTGTGTCAGAGCCTGTTGCAAGGACAGGATAAAATTCTGCTAGTGGACGTTCCACGATGCAGCTCGAACGTCGAGCAACAACCGTCCATATTTAGTCTCCTAGGTATCTGCCTCAGTGCCGGAAGTTTTTTACCACACCAAAGGCACTTCAATGTTGACAGCTTCAGTCGACATGTCTGCTTGTAATATTCAAAATATTCCCATCTTTGATCTTTATTAGCGACTGACGTAAGAGAAAATTCAAAACTTGTAAAACTACTCAAATATTTTTCTTCGTAGAAGCAATAAGGGTCACCTAGGTGGAAGTCCCGTCTGAACTGTCGGATTAGGCGGTGGGCTGTCACATACCGAAGCATATAGAACATTGTATGAAATACTGACCAACATTTTGACTTGAATCTAATGCGAAAATTACACAAACGAGCACTGTTGTCGACAAGTTATTGTGGATTTATCCTCCAAAATTCTACTCTATTTCCTTAATATTTACGGCATAATAGAGATTTCGTGTTTGTGTCTCAGAGGCAAATTGTATGAAAATGGTCTTTGTAATAAGCTGAATTACCTCAGAACCAGATCAATTATCGACCAGAGTTGTTGGTTCAGTATTAAAACCCCACTACGTTCACGACACATGTATCTCTGTCCACTTAACATACAGTGTCTTATCACACAACAATTCTTGTATTGCAATGTCAAAGTACTGAGGGAAAGCCAAATGTTAAATTAGAAGTAATAAAACTCAGCGAATCTACAAAAATTATATTAATACTATGATCAGATCAACAAGTCAGTGAAATAACCAACTTCATTTTTATTGACGAACGGTACCTTGTGTTAACGTTTGCATCAGAACATTCTTCTAGCAGCAGCCAAAGCAGTCCCCGCAGGCAGCGTGAGCTCGCTGAATCAGATAGATAGCACGTAGTCCCTTTGGTACGCCATGGTGCACACAACAGTCGATGACACCTGACGATCGGTAGCTTCGTTTCCGAGGAAACGATCCCTATCCGCTGGTTCATGATGGCCAGTGGGGTGTGTTGCGACCCGGACGCGATTCGGCTGCGAATGTTGAAGGAGAACTTCCTTAGTTGCAGTCGGTATGCTAAGGTAAGCCTCATTTCCAGTTCAGCCCAGTATTACGTGCGTGACAACTGTTTATGCCTAGACGTTAAGGGACTACCGCATTTGACACAATAACGAATGACATGACGATATCGCTAGAGTGGATATCCAGTAGTTTCTCAGTTTTAGGAGATCGATATATATTGTGGCGAACGAAATTCGCTTATCATTCAACGATATAACACATTCTCCTGAGACATAGATCGATTCGCATCTGCTGAGTGTAAGCACAAGTTCTTTGTGAATGTTGTCATTTACTACATTTACGGAAGCTTGTGACATCTACGTAAAAGGAAGGCACTGGTTTTCTGAAATTGCGTATTATTAAGGGAGGTAAAAACGACTATACAAGTTAATAAGGAGAAGAAATTTTCAATTAGTTCTGATACGTTTATGTTACCTTGAATACTCCTATCTAAACAGTAAAAGCTCAGGAAGATCATTCTTATGGCATTTTAGTTGTCCTCATAGTAGATTAACAACACATATAGTAAGATCTTTCGTTAGTACGGGGTGCGGCAGCGTTCATAGTAGGATATTAAAAACACGCCATCAGGCAGTAACTGTAATTTATTTATTACCTCTTATGTCAATTAATACTTAAAGGTATGCCATTTACTAATGTGTAAGTCATTGTCCATTGCGTGGATTACTTTTTGAATATGACTCCTGTTAAATGATGCCCCTCTGCACAACACATTCATCTAGGCGGCGTTGGAAGCTTGTCATAACTCGGCGTAACGTATTCCCTGGCACATTGCCGACGGCAGTTCTGACGCGATCCTTCAACTTAGGAATGGTGGCACAACGTGTTCGGAGCACTTATTGCTCCAGGCAGCCCCAAAGGTTGAAATGGTTGAAATGGCTTTGAGCACTATGGGACTTAACAGCTATGGTCATCAGTCCCCTAGAACTTAGAACTACATAAACCTAACTAACCTAAGGACATCACACAACACCCAGTCATCACAGCCCCAAAAGAAAAAGTCTGCACATGAAAGGTCAGGTGAGCGAGGCGACCAGGAAATGTCACCAAAACGGGAAATTACTCTACCGGGAAATGTCTGTCGCAATAAATCCATGCAAATTCTGGCCACCATTCCTGAGTTGAAGGATCGCATCAGAACTGCCATCGACAATGTCCCAGGGAATACGTTACGCTCACTAATGGAAAGCTTCCAACGCGGCCTAGATGAATGTATTGTGCAGAGAGGGCATCATTTGACAGGAGTCATATTCAAAAAAAAATCCACAAAATGGAGAATGACTTAAACATTATTAAATGGCATACCTTTAATTATTAAGTGACATTAGAGGTAATAAATACATTACAGTTACTGCCTGATGGTGTGTTTTTAATATCCTACTACGAACGCTGCAGCACCCTGTAGTTGTGTCTCAGTGCGCCCAAACCCGTGAACAAAAATGTGAGATTGTGTAACTGTAAATATCTACACACATAATTTTTGAACCAACATACTCTCTCTTTCTCTCTCTCTCTCTCTCTCTCTCTCTCTCTCTCTCTCTCTCTCTCTCTTTCTCTCGATCTATTTACATATCTCTCTATCCAATTACCCACTCTTTCTTTTCTTTCCGACTGTTTCAGAGGTAATTAACGTTTTTTTAATTAGTTTCTATCATTCTGGAAATTGTGGTTGGTACGATCATGAGTTTATGGATATCGTTACAGATATGACAGTTACTGGGAAATAAGTTCCACATTCATTGTCTTCGAATGTATGCTTATAATCAGGTTGAATGGATGAGTACCTTATTTATAGATCATTCATCAGTAGCCTACACTGTGTGCATTCGCATTATGATTTGTGTTGCAGGAGAATACATCGATACCAATAAATAACTTTAGTATTATTAAGATGCTATTGAAGTTTGTTTATAGATAACTTATTGTAATGGATCTGACGTATTATCTTACTGGCTTCCAAAGAGGAAGAGAACTGGACGAGTGTCCCTCTGTAGCGGTGAGCTGGAGTCCCTTTTCAATTCGGTACACTGCTCCGCTGGCGGCTCGCGTTCTGTAGAAAAGGATGGCGACTGGCCAGGTTTGCTAGAATATTGTTGATAAGCAACCACAGCAGCGCAAGAGAACAATTTTTATCCTGAAATGAGAACTAGTCTTGCTGAACAGTTGAACACTTTTAATGTTATGGAACATTCTCCAAGCAATGTAGATTTTAGAAATTTGTTTTATTCCACTGCAAATTGTGCGAATAAATTATTAATTTGTAGGTATATCAGAGTGATTGAAATGAGTGATCTATTACGTAATTTATAGACCTATTGGTAATTTCCAAGAATGATTGACTATCGAAGTCGCGGGGTCCAAACGATGCACATCGAACGTGCGATTGCAAATCGATCGTGCGACTCTGGTGAAGGGCGTTATGAGTATGTTTACGGTGGTCACTACAGCAACGACAAAGGAAGAGCGTTACAAGAATACTTGTAATTACAAAGGAGACGACTTACCTTACTCGTCGTCGATGTTGTCGTCATGTGAAAGTCCATGTGATGTGTACGCTACGGGCACAATTGCCCTTTTACCATAGCCTGCGTAAACACTGCCAATGTCACGCAAAAATATGGGTACAGTGTCACTTGCATTAACGTTTCCCTGCAAACACAACTTGTGGAAATAGAGGTACTGAAACAAGTATAGTTCGTCTCTTTGTCCTGGACACCCTTTTCTTTTAATGGAAGACTTCACAGATTTCCATAGCCGCTCGATGTTCTGCGTGTGCACACTAGGGTCATCCGAAGACACGAACACTACAGAGTGGTTGACGAACTCGTGGTCGAATCCTTCTGCTTTGAGTGTCTTGCAGGACTGCAACCCGTCTGTAATGACTTTACTACCAGGCAGTATGAAGTGCTTTATCAGACGCACTAGTATGAAGTGCTTTATCAGACGCACTAAAGTGATCTTGTCTGTGGACAATACTGCGACAACGAAACACTTCCTGGACTCTCGTTCTATTGCACCCAGTACCCAAATATGATCAGTCTCACTCTTTGATGGTCGTCCTCTCTACTTCTTCCTTCTTGCTTCTTGCTATGTGAGATTCGTCCACTTCAACAACTTTACTCGGTCCACCAATAGGCACACTCGTTCGTCGCTACCACATAACACACTTCTCTGCAAAACCTGAAATAGTAGCAGATAAGTCAGTTTCCGATGCTGCTACTTGCAAGGTGCAGTCTCGATACCAGCAAGATAGAAGAATTATGCTGGTCTGGATGGATAATTTGGAACAGTCGAGCCACGTATTCTTCCTGATAGTCGTTCGTTTTACACACTGTCCGAAATGAAATTCTAACGGCATTTCAGCATCGAAACTCATCTTACAAAGTTTTACACACTTCGCACCACCACAGTCTACGCGGTCCCTTCTCTCCTCGTCTGGTAGTACTCCATATTTGCGACAAAATGTGAAACAATTTTCTAAGCTGGATAAGCATTGGAATTAGATTTTTCCATGTGAGAGAATCTGCCGAAGAAATGTCAAGAACACCAGACATTCCACTCACTACCGACATAAATCTTCTGGGTTTCCCTAGCGTCTCACAAATAATTCGCGGAGTTATGTAAATTAGAGCAACTAAGGGAACGACGGAAAACAGATAAAAATTAAGATCACAAATAATTGATCATAACGCCCGCCACCAGTCGCATGATCGATTTACAATCGCACGTTCGATATGTATCGTTTGGACCCCGCGACTTCGACAGGCAGTCAGTCTTGGAAATTACCGACCTAATCCAGGGGGCACAGACCAAAACGTTTTGAGAGAGAGAGAGAATATTCAGAAGTGTCCTAAATAAGGGACTGGAACGATATTGTTAGTTATTTGTAGTATATTTAAATCCTCTGGTCCTTCGTCTACATAGTGAAGATTGTACTGAGACTATCATTCTTCTACTTCTTAGGTAACACAGTTTGTATGTTGTTTAATGTGAACGAACTGATTGGAAATTTGTGGTAAGGTCTTATGGGACCAAACTGCAGAGGTCATCGGTTCCTAAGCCTACACACTACTTAATATAACTTAAACTAACTTACGCTAAGGACAACACACGCATGCCCAGGCCCGAGGGAGGATTCGAACCTCCGACGGGGGCAGCCGCACGAACCGTTACAAGGCGCCCAAGACAGCGCGGCTACATTGCGCCGCAAACTGATTATGAAAAAAATGGTGACGGGATATAATTATCGTCATCAGAGGAGTTAGTAAACATTACGTTGCATAGTGACATCTGACAACTACAAAGTTGTCCCACCCTCATAGAAAGTAACGTGATAATTTGCACCTAGTTCATGTCATGTGATACTGACGTGACAGAAAGTATTTTCATCTGCCAAAAATCATCCGATTAAGTATATCACGCGCATCTACAATTCAAAGAGAATTGAATTGTCATATAGCTGTGAAAATTCTGTCTTGGGATCTGGGGAAGATGAGACGTGCAGTGTGTTAAAATGTAAGTAAGAGTGATAAATAAATTGTACATCAGCGTCATAACACTAGAAAGCTGATGGGTTTAAAACGGCTTGATAATGAGGCTGTGGAGTAACTCTGTTGTGAATAATGCGAGACAGAGGATAGTGGGCCATTTTAAAAGGTGTCTTCGAATCTGGTACGACTATTGTGATTCTTCCTTCATAAAAAGAACGACAATAAGACTATTTTTAGAACAAAGATAGAATGCTGCATTGCAGTCTAGAGCAGAACACTAGTGCTTTGAAGAAAAGAGAATGACAATGCTGTACAGGGTGAGAAATTACTCCATTCAGCTTTTAATTAAGGTGTGGCTTGAACAAGCTCCCACCGCAACTAACTCTGTGCATATTACTATTATTCTTGCCGTTGTGATGAAACCAAGTGCGGAGATCGCTGCAGAAGAGTGGTAAGTTGGGTGGTGATTCACTGTGTTAATAAGTAGCGCAGTGTCATAAAGTGTGTCGCAGTGCACAGAAAGAATAATCGGACTGCAAGTAACAAACCATTTAGACTGCAGGTTCTAACAAAATATAGGCAAATAGCCATACCATAGCCCGCTGATGGCGCGTAGTCGTCACATCATAAAACTTTCGCTTGGCAGCCGAATTAAGGTGCTGAACTACACAGGGTGAAGAAAAATTCGCGCACTCTGACTTAGCAGAGCGATTCCTCACATACTGGAATACAAAAATGTTCGTCACAAAATTTCGTCTTTCGCATATTGCAGGTAGTAAATGGACGTTAAAGATGGGCTATCGCGCAACACTGTAATCACATGTACAGCAACTACCTCTGCCAGAGAAACACAAATACCAGTGCTGTGTAGTTGGTGCAGTGGATAGCGTTTTGGGCTAGTATTGCAGAGGACCGAAGGTTCGATTCTGGGTCGAGGCTTATTTGATTTCATTTGCTAAAAGTAGTCTGCGTGGTACGGTATCTGGCGTCTTAACTGTCGTACAGCCATTGCAGAGGATCTTCTACAAAACACTGTCAATTACATAGTATGAACACAGAAATGGAACGACATCTTTTTCATTGGTCTGCCTTTAAAGACGCCTTTTGTACGTCTTAGATGCGATATGTTGCACGTTACTGCATCTACTAGATTCCAAACCTCTTTTCTGTGTACCCTCCCCCAACTGTCCCATTAACATTATTTGCAAAGGACGTTGCTAGCCCAACTGGTGACAAAAACCGCTAACAAAATGTGAAGGACCTGAACTTGGCAAGAATAATAGATGGTATTAATCGATTTGACTACTGGACGAGGGTACACACAAAACAAGTTTGGACTCTAGTAGATGCAGTGGTGTGAATTAATTCGCGTCCAAGACATACAAAAGTTTCTTTAAAAGCTGAAAAATGAAAACGACTGTATTCCCATTTACAAGTTAGTAGCACATAACTACAAATGTTTTGTAGAACAACCACTGTAATTGCTGTATGACGGTGAAGACGCCACGTAATGTACTTCGCAAACTACTTTTAGCAAAGAAAATCAAATAAGCCTCGACCTCCTGCATGGTAATCCAAAACGCTATACCCTGCACCAAATGCACAGCACTGCTCTTTCGTCACTGACAGAGGTAGTTACCGTACACGCGATTACAGTGTTGCCAGATAGCCAGTCTTTAACGTTTATTTACTGTCCTAAATATGCGCAGGATGAAATTTTGCGACGGATATTTTTGTATTGCCAGTTCGTGAGGAATCGCGCTGCGAAGTACGAGTACGCAAATTTTTCTTCACCCTGTGTAAAATGCTTACACAGACAATTTGTGATACTTAAGGTACATATTCAATCAATAATAAGTTATTTAAGCTCACAAATAAGACTAATATTCGCAGTTAGCTTAAAGACGTGAATATGACATTCTTACATGTATTGTGACAGAAGAAGTATGTTCAAACAAAAAAATCTAAGGAATATCTTTTGTTTCATATCAAAGAAGAACGAAATTCTTCCTTTGATTCTAATATATTTAGACCAGGGAAATACACATGTCTGTGCGGAATAATTAAGCAACAAAATTAATTTATTGCAAAAACAGATGGTCAACGTACTCATATATGTAGATGTTTGAAACTCAAAATAATAGAAGACAGTAAACAAAAATCGCATGTGATTTGTGAGTACCGCAAATGCCATTTCTTCAACTGTCGCATTTCTCCTTGTCCAAGTGCGGAGTTCGAGCAGCCCGCGCCATAGCGTGGGGCAGGCGACCTGGTACACAGCAAACGCCGGTTGCTAGAGGTGGTGGCTGATGAGAAGGAGTGTGAAGAATTTGGATAGAAAGGTAAGGAGGTAGACATGGAAACACCAGATACGTCAGAGAAGAAGCAGCTGCTACAGGACGTGGAGGTGAACGAAAGCGATAAAGGGGAAGAGACTGACGAAGTGAGACGAGGTTCAAGTCGTGTTTGCTCGCAGCAACTAGAACACCTGGCTGTTTACGAAAGCGGTGCAGAAGAAGAGATTGCCGAGATAACATGTGGCTCAGGTCTTGTTCGCTGGCTGCTGAAACTGTTTTGAGTACGACTCTCATAGTGATGCTCCATCATCTTTCACAAGGGCTAGTTGCCAGTCTAGAAATAATTTAATGCAAGCATTGTGGAAAATTAAGTTTGTGCATTACTGTCATAGTTTAAATGAAGCATAAATTGCCATCGTCTAGCCTAAGAGTATTACATAACCAGAGAGTAAGATCTTATTTACATTGTCAGTAGCTGAAATGTGGATTCACCCACTTAGTACAAATAAATCTCTTCACCCACCTCGATAGCCGGGAGCTCTAAAGCTCCACCATCCGGGACATGGGCTGGCAACCCACACCCGGATCGTATCCACCTCGCGGATTAACGACGAGATCTGGTGACCTGGCCACCTTGGATGTGGTTTTTAGGCAGTTTCCCACATCCAACTAGGTGAATACCATATTGGTACTAAATCCCACCTAATTTATATGCTTCGCAAACACTATGAAAATGTCATCGCACTTGAATATGAGACCTGCACTAGACACAGACAGTTGGAATACACAGATGTCTTCCCACGTTCAGTAAAGACGTCAGGAAGGGCATCCAGATATCAAATAGCTTTATAGCTGCCAAAACCGATATGACCATATCGACCCCGTAGCTAAGTGGTGAAAGATGACAGGAAAATATTAGTAGGCCATTTCGTCAGTCGGCTTGGGTTGCTAGTTTGAAAATTATGATGATACGTGGATTTCAACTAGTTAATTGGTTCATTGCAGTTCATATATTAATCAAAGAAAATAATTACTACTTTATCATAGTGACTCGAAAGAGTGGTGCATAAATTTGAGTTTTATTAAAATCAGACACTTCACAAAATAATAAATTTTATAATGTCAGAGTTAGTTCGTCTGCCATACGTAAATTCCATAAGTTTAAAAGAGAAAGTCAGATTAAACCCATGCAGTCTTAACTGTGTGTTATTATATAGAGTTTCAACAATCAAGTATGTATATTTTTGTTGTCATCGTCGTTGTCTTTAGTTTGAAAACTGATGTGATGCAGTTCTCCAGATTATTCCATCGTGTGCAGCCTCTTAATCTTTGAATAACTACTGTGAGACTTGCTAACACATACACCTACATTAGATGTTACCAGTTTACCTTTTTCCAGAAATGTTTATCGTGTTATATCCCGTCTGCATTTTATATTCTAACATGGCCATAATCAGTTATTCTGCTGCTTAAACAACAAAACACTTCTATTTCTTCTACCGTCTCATTTGTTACCCTAGTTGCTTCAGTCTCAAATCATTTTAATCAATTGTGGTCCACTGCACTTATTATCTATTTATTCATCTTACAGTCTCTTTTCAAGACACAATTCATTACATTCAAATGTTCTTGCACGTCCCTTACTGTCTCTGACAGAATTAGAATACCATCGACATGACTAAAATTTTTATTCTTTTCCTTGAACTTAAAATCCTTTCCCAAATTTCTCCTTGATTTCCTTCAGTGGCTGTTAAATGTATGGAATGAATAACAAATTGTTATAGGCTACAACACCGTCTCATTCCACATTCAGCCATTGCTTCCCTTTCATGTGCTTCAACTACAGGCTAATTTTTTTATACAAGTTGCAGATAACGTTTCATTCCTTGTATTTTATCTCATTTATCGTTCCCCTAGTTAAGCGTGCTTCTAGATCCCTGCATTACTCATCTAGCCATTCCTGCATAGATATTATGTTCTTCCTACCAAACTTATTTTTTAGACCCCTCTATTTCCCTTGTTCTATTTGCTCCATTTTCATAGTTTGTCCTTTCCTCAGTTAGATTCAACACGTCGTGTGTTGCACGGGGTTGACAGTTGGCTTCGTCTTTTTGTCTATTTGACTCTTTTCTGCCTTCACAATTTCGTATCTCAAGGCAACTCTTTAGTCTTTTACTGTGTTCTTTACACCTGTTTGAGTTAATCGTTATCTAATGCTCCCTTTGAACCTCTGCTTCTCTCAACTTATCCAGGTTCCACCTCTTTAATATCGTATATTTCTGCAATTTTTTCAGCTCTAATCTACAGTTCATAATAAATAAACTGTGGACTGACTCCATTGTGAATTATCACTTTACAAATTATTTCAAAAGTAACGCTGATATGTGGCACCACATAATACGCGATACCTTCGGTCGTGTCATATTATGCTGTATACGTGAAGTGTTTCGAAGTACAGAGCGCGGTGGTGCAGTGGTTAACACATTGGACTCGCATTCGGGAAGACGACGGTTCAAACACGCGTCCGACCGTCTAGATTTAGGTTTACCGTGGTTTTTCTAAATTGCTCCAGGCATATGCCAGGATAGTTCCTTCGTAAGGGCACGGCCGATTTCCTTCCGCATCCTTGACCACAACATATGAGTTTGTGCTTCGTTTCTAATGACCTCGATGTCGACGGGACGTTAAACCCAATCTTCCTTTCTTCCTTCTTTGTTTTGAAATGTACGAATAAGTGTGTGCTAAGAATTAAGTGATGTACAATTACGGCATAAATAAATGAATGTTTGCTGACAAGACGGCCTTGCAAATGGCCTCCCAGGATTTTTTAAAAAGTTTTTCACAATATTTCATTTCATTTTTCATTGCTTAATTGCCGAATTTAGAAATTCAACAATTAACCTTCTCACAACAGGAATACACATTTCATGTCACCTCGCTAACAAGCAGACTTTTAAGTTGTATGGCTTGTTGTAAGAATGTGCCCTAAGCTATTAAGTGACGCCCTAATCTACTAAACTACGCAGTCTTATATTAATGTCTATGACCCTGCATACAACTGAATATGCGATCTGACTACAAATGATTAACGAAATAGACATACACACTTAATAAAAGCGTAACGGTATGAAATATCAATAGCTGTGTATTCCAATAGTAGATAGGCAGTCAACAAAAATCTGTCCAAAAGCTATACTGTAGTTCCAGCAGTGAAGAGAAGGAGGAGGAGGAGGTGCTGTTTTTTTATCGTAACAGCTCACCCTCCTCACGACTTGCACCATGAATGATAACATGTAACGCTCTCCAGTCGTTTATCAATTCAAAACGGATTCCACAGGGTACAGCGCGAACCACCACGAAAAGTCACTCGTGTCCAGTCATTCACTGCTCAGTGGCTACACACTTTACACAATCTTAATCATTGTTTAGCACTGAATACAGAAAATGTGTGGAGTGTGAGGAACTGCTCGAACATTGTGTCCCATTTTTTTAAAATTCCCTACCCACACTCAATGTCCTACTGATAGCATGTGGAACTCACCAGGAATTCCTTCCGCTGATTTCAGAAAATTTTTTATAACCACTTTCCGCAGTGGTCAGCTAACCATGTCTGCCAGTGCAGGAGGTTTCCTTGATTTTTCCTTCGCGTTTCCACTACACAGTCACATCACCAGCTTTCGATACGAGCAGGTTTTAAAAAGTTGAAATACGACTGATGAATTTGTTGCTAAAGTGATATCCAATGACCAGTCCACGTTCGAAATCATTGAGTTGTCCTGAACAAATCGTTCTGCTGTTACTGCTTGTTTACTGACAACACAGCACGCCCTAGCCCTCCCCGCTTCTCGTGATATCCAGTGGTCAACCCTCCTAAAGCCACCCATGTCGAAAAGAGAAGGTGATGTTTCTTGTTGTTGTGGTCTTCAGTCCTGATACTGGTGTGATGCAGCTCTCCATGCTACTCTATCCTGTGCAAGCTTCTTCATCTCTCAGTACGCACTGCAGACTACATCCTTCTGAATCTGTTTAGTGTATTCATCTCTTGGTCTCCTTTTACGATTTTTACCCTCCACGCTGCCCACCAATACTAAATTGGTGATCCCTTGATGCCTCAGAATATGCCCTACTACCTGATCCCTTCTTCTAGTCAAGTTGTGCCCCAAATTTCTCTTCTCTCCAATTCTATTCAACACCTCCTCATTAGTTATGTGATCTACCCATCTAATCTTAAGCATTCTTCTGTAGCACCGCATTTCGAAAGCTTCTATTCTCTTCTTGTCTAAACTATTTATCGTCCACGTTTCACTTCCATATATGGCTACACTCCATACAAATATTTTCAGAACCGACTTAATGACACTTAAATATATACTCGATGTTTAACAGATTACTCTTCTTCAGAAACGCTTTCCTTGCCTTTGCCAGTCTACATTTTATATCTTCTCTGCTTCAACCATCATCAGTTATTTTGGTCCCCAAATAGCATAACTCCTTTACTACTTTAAGTGTCTCATTTCCTAAGCTAATTCCCAGAGCATCACCCGACTTCATTCGACTACATTCCATTATCCTCGTTTTGTTTTTGTTGATGTTCATCTTATATCCTCCTTTCAAGACACTGTCCATTCCGTTCAGCTGCTCTTCCAAGTCCTTTGCTGTCTCTGACAGAATTACAATGTCATCGGCGAACCTCAAAGTTTTTATTTCTTCTCCATGGATTTTAATTCCTACTCCAAATTTTTCTTTTGTTTCCTTTCCTGCTTGCTCAATATACAGATTGAATAACATCGGGGAGAGGCTACAACCCTGTCTCACTCCCTTCCCAACCACTGCTTCCCTTTCATGTCCCTCGACTCTTATAACTGTCATCTGGTTTCTGTACAAATTGTAAATAGCTTTCGCTCCCTGTATTTTACCCCTACTACCTTCATAATATAAAAGAGAGTATCCCAATCAACATTGTCAAAAGCTTTCTCTAAGTCTACAAATGCTAGAAACGTAGGTTTGCCTTTTCTTAATCTATTTTCTAAGATAGGTCGTAGGGTCAGTATTGCCTCACGTGTTCCTACATTTCTGCGGAATCCGAACTGATGTTCCCCGAGGTCGGCTTCTACCAGTTTTTCCATTCGTTTGTAAAAAATTCGTGTTAGTATTTTGCAGCCGTGGCTTATTAAACTGATAGTTCGGTAATTTTCACTTCTTCCAACACCTGCTTTCTTTGGGATTGGAATTATTATAGTCTTCTTTGAAGTCTGAGGTTATTTCGCTTGTCTCATACATCTTGCTCACTAGGTGGTAGAGTTTTGTCAGGACAGGCTCTCTCAAGGCTGTCACTAGTTCTAATGGAATGTTGTCTACTCCCGGGGCCTTGTTTTGACTTAGGACTTTCAGTGCTCTGTCAAATTCTTCATGCAGTATCATATCTCCCATTTCATCTTTATCTACATCCTCTTCCATTTCTATAATATTTCCCTCAAGTACCTCCTTCCACCTTTCTGCTTTCCCTTCTTTGCTTAGATCTGGGTTTTCATCTGAGCTCTTGATATTCATGCAAGTGCTTCTCTTTACTTCAAAGGTCTCTTTAATTTTCCTGTAGGCAGTATCTATCTTACCCCTAGTGATATGCGCCTCTAGATCCTTACATTTGTCCTCTAGCCATCCCTGCTTAGCCATTTTGCACTTCTTGTCGATCTCATTTTTGAGACGTTTGTAATCCTTTTTGCCTGCTTCATTTACTGCGTTTTTGTATTTTCTCCTTTCATCAATTAAATTCAATATCTCTTCTGTTACCCAAGGATTTTTATTAGCCCTCGTCTTTTTACCTACTTGGTCATCTGCTACCTTCACTATACACTCCTGGAAATGGAAAAAAGAACACATTGACACCGGTGTGTCAGACCCACCATACTTGCTCCGGACACTGCGAGAGGGCTGTACAAGCAATGATTACACGCACGGCACAGCGGACACACCAGGAACCGCGGTGTTGGCCGTCGAATGGCGCTAGCTGCGCAGCATTTGTGCACCGCCGCCGTCAGTGTCAGCCAGTTTGCCGTGGCATACGGAGCTCCATCGCAGTCTTTAACACTGGTAGCATGCCGCGACAGCGTGGACGTGAACCGTATGTGCAGTTGACGGACTTTGAGCGAGGGCGTATAGTGGGCATGCGGGAGGCCGGGTGGACGTACCGCCGAATTGCTCAACACGTGGGGCGTGAGGTCTCCACAGCACATCGATGTTGTCGACAGTGGTCGGCGGAAGGTGCACGTGCCCGTCGACCTGGGACCGGACCGCAGCGACGCACGGATGCACGCCAAGACCGTAGGATCCTACGCAGTGCCGTAGGGGACCGCACCGCCACTTCCCAGCAAATTAGGGACACTGTTGCTCCTGGGGTATCGGCGAGGACCATTCGCAACCGTCTCCATGAAGCTGGGCTACGGTCCCGCACACCGTTAGGCCGTCTTCCGCTCACGCCCCAACATCGTGCAGCCCGCCTCCAGTGGTGTCGCGACAGGCGTGAATGGAGGGACGAATGGAGACGTGTCGTCTTCAGCGATGAGAGTCGCTTCTGCCTTGGTGCCAATGATGGTCGTATGCGTGTTTGGCGCCGTGCAGGTGAGCGCCACAATCAGGACTGCATACGACCGAGGCACACAGGGCCAACACCCGGCATCATGGTGTGGGGAGCGATCTCCTACACTGGCCGTACACCACTGGTGATCGTCGAGGGGACACTGAATAGTGCACGGTACATCCAAACCGTCATCGAACCCATCGTTCTACCATTCCTAGACCGGCAAGGGAACTTGCTGTTCCAACAGGACAATGCACGTCCGCATGTATCCCGTGCCACCCAACGTGCTCTAGAAGGTGTAAGTCAACTACCCTGGCCAGCAAGATCTCCGGATCTGTCCCCCATTGAGCATGTTTGGGACTGGATGAAGCGTCGTCTCACGCGGTCTGCACGTCCAGCACGAACGCTGGTCCAACTGAGGCGCCAGGTGGAAATGGCATGGCAAGCCGTTCCTCAGGACTACATCCAGCATCTCTACTATCGTCTCCATGGGAGAATAGCAGCCTGCATTGCTGCGAAAGGTGGATATACATTGTACTAGTCCCGACATTGTGCATGCTCTGTTGCCTGTGTCTATGTGCCTGTGGTTCTGTCAGTGTGATCATGTGATGTATCTGACCCCAGGAATGTGTCAATAAAGTTTCCCCTTCCTGGGACAATGAATTCACGGTGTTCTTATTTCAATTTCCAGGAGTGTATCATCTCTCAAAGCTACCCATTCTTCTTCTACGGTATTTCTTTCCCCCATTCTTGTCAATCGTTCCTTAATGCTCTCCCTGAAGCTCTCTACAACCTCTGGTTATTTCAGTTTATCTAGGTCCCATCTCCTCAAATCCCCACCGTTTTGCAGTTTCTTCAGTTTTAATCGACAGTTCATAACCAATAGATTGTGGTCAGAGCCCACATCTAGCCCATGTAAATGTCTTACAATTTAAACCCTGGTTCCTGAATCTCTGTCTTACCAGTATATAATCTATCTGATACCTTCTAGTGTCTCCAGGTTTCTTCCATGTATATAACCTTCTTTCATGACTCTTGAATCAAGTGTTAGCTATGATTAAGTTATGCTCTGTGCAAAATTCTACCAGGCGGCTTCCTCTTTCATTTCTTCCCCCCAATCCATATTCACCTACTATGTTTCCTTCTCTCCCTATTCCTACTATCAAGTTCCAGTCACCCACGACTATTAAATTTTCGTGTCCCTTCACTATCTGAATAATTTCTTTTATCTCATCAAACATTTCATCAATCTCTTCGTCTTCTGCAGAGCTAGTTGGCATATAAATTTGTACTACAGCTGTAGGCGTGGGCTTCGTATCTATCTTGGCCACAATAACGCGTTCACTATGCTGTTTGTAGTAGCTTACGCGCATTCCTATTTCCCTATTCATTATTAAACCTACTCCTGCATTACCCATATTTGATTTTGTATTTATGTTTCTTAAGTCAGGTAAATCAGTTGGTAGCGCAGGCACATACACATGACCTTTTATGAACCTCCAAAACTTAAAAATCGCGTGTGATTAGATCGGGCGAACGTGGAGGCCACGCGAAACAAGCTCTGTCATCCGGCTCCTTGCGGCCAATCCAGCAATTGAGTGCAAAGTCGTTTAACGAACTGCATAATGTGTGGTGTCAGCGGAACGAAGCACCATCTTGCTGCCAAATAAAGTTATGTGGCTTACTTCCCCCAATTGAGGAAAAAGCCATAGTTCTAACACATCGAGATAAGAAAGAACAGTTGCAGTTGCTTCACCGAAAAATGATGGTTCATAATCTACTCTCTGGCATATGGCACAAAAAACATTCAGTTTCGATATGGCAGAAAATACATTCAATTTAGGGAAATTCAATGCAACTGTATCATCTTGTGGGGACTGATGACCCCAGATGCTCGTATTTATTTATGTTCACATTTCCGCTTAGGTGAAATGTAGATTCATTACTGAGGACGGCACGATCAAGAAAATCTTCATCGTCGCGTAGCAACATTTCGGTTCCAGAGTTGGCACGTAAAACACAGCTAGCTCTTTACTCGCACGAAGTGTTGAGTCCTGTCGACAAGGAATTTCAAATTGATTTCGTATTTCTGGATTTCCGGAAGGCTTTTGACACTGTACCACACAAGCAACTTGTAGTGAAATAGCGTGCCTATGGAATATCGTCTCAGTTATGTGACTGGATTCGTGATTTCCTGTCAGAGAGATAACAGTTCGTAGTAATTGACGGAAAGTTATCGAGTAAAACAGAAGTGATTTTTGGCGTTCCCCAAGGTAATGTTATAGGTCCTCACCTGTTCCTTATCTGTATAAACGATTAGGGAGACAATCTGAGCAGCCGTCTTAGGTTGCTTGCAGATGACGCTGTCATTTATCGACTAATAAAGTCATCAGAAGATCGAAACAAACTGCTAAACGATTTAGAAAAGATATATGTATGGAGCGAAAATTGTCAGTTGACCCCAAATAACGAAAAGTGTGAAGTCATCCACATGAGTGCTACAAGGAATCCGCTAAACTTCGGTTACACGATAAATCAGTCAAATCTAAAGGCCATAAATTCAACTAAATACCTAGGAATTACAATAACGAGCAACTTAAATTGGAAGGAACACATAGAAAATGTTTTAGTGAAAGCTAACCAAAGACTGCGTTTTATAGGAAGGACAATTAGAAAAGTAACAGATCTGCTAAAGAGACTACCTACACTACGCTTGTCCGACCTCTTTTAGAATACTGTTGTGCGGTGTGGGAGCCTTACCAGATAGGACCGACGGAGTTCAAAGAAGGCCAGTACGTCTTGTATTATCGCGAAATAGGGGAGAGAGTGTAACTGGAATGATACAGGATTTAAGGTGGACATCATTAAAACAAAGGCGGTGTTGGTTGCGGTGGAATCTTCTCACGAAATTCCAATCACATACTTTCTCCTCAAAATGCGAAAATGTTTTGTTGACTCCGACGTCCATAGGGAGAAACGATCACCATGATAAAATAAGGGAAATCAGAGCTCGTACGGAATGATATAGGTGTTCGTTCTTCCGCGTGCCATTTCAAATTAGAATAATAGAGAAATGTGAAGGTAATTCGATGAACCCTCTTCCAGGCACCTATAAGCGATTTTCAGAGTATCCATGTAGTTGTAGATGTAGAAAACCATAGTCTGTAGGATTTAGAGCTACGTGTACAAACAGAACTGTTCGAGCTGCTCTTCATTTGTTTATTACACTCATGTTCACAAAATAAACAGAACACCTTGAACGACTAGAGATACGACGTTCATATTCACAGGACATTTACATTAGTATGTTCTGCAGAAATGATTAGCATTTCCGTCATCCCGGTCAGCATGTGCCTCGTAGGCACAGGGTCCGCCATGGGCCCTGCCAGCTTGTTCTATGCGTGGTGGCATCTACGTGTATAAAGTGCCGATGGCGTCCTGTGACATAGTCATCCATGCTGCATTCACGTGGTTCCAGCCTTCATCTGTGGTGGTTGGCATTGGGTCACAGCATTGCACCCATTGTTTCATCATACCCCACATATTCTCGATTGGCGACAAGACTGGTTATCTGGTGGTCCCGGGCAAAAGGCTGACATCCTGCGATACCAAGGAGGCATCTGTTCATGCAGCAACATATGGCCGCGCATTATCTTGCTGAAAAATGGCGTCTGGGGAATTGCGCAGAAACGATAGAGCTATGGGTCGCAGGATTTCATTCACGTATATCACACTGGCCACATTGCCCTGGACACGCACAAACCGCGATTTTTGGTTGTACCGAATGGACAGCACACTATAAGGCCTTCAGCTGGCGCTGTATGTCTTGTGTGAATGCAGTCACTGAGGTTCCGCTCCCCCTATCTGCGACGAACCTAAATGCGGCCATCATTTTCAAACAGACAGAACCTGGATTCATCCGAAAACACTATCTGATGCCATTCCTCTCCCCAGTGACGTCGTTCCAAGCATCACTGCCGTCTAGCATATTTCTGCGCATTACATTCGTCAAAGGTAGGTGGTGAACTGGACAAAGCACACGTAACCCATGCCATAATAATGGCGATGGACTGTTCCCCATGATATGTGTTACACCGTTCCATTACACTGTTCCACTATTGCGCCAGACTCTAGGAGGACGCAGATGTGTCTTGCAATGGCATTAGGATGAGGTGTCGATCTTCTCGGGGTAGGTCTGGGCGGTACGACCTGACCCATCTCATCATCTTCTACGGTCTTCTATGAACGATTTTGCACACAGCCGTTGCACTGCCGAAACGCTCCGTTCCCGGGAGCAGCAATTTCCCGGATGTATGCATCACATTCTCTCATGACAATAATGTCCATCTTTCGAATCCTCTGACACTGTTTGCGCATACATTTTCGAGGCATCCTTCACATCTTCTCATGACGCATTGATCCATTACCTTCGGTTTATAGCGAGAACGAGAGCCGTAGCCACGTTTTACGGATAGGTGGTGTTGCGCCGTGATATCGATGTTGACCTTGAACTAGCGAGCCTACATTTTTCAAATGTTACTCATTTCTGCAGAACATACTAATGTACATGTCCTGTGAATATGAACCACCTATCTCCTTGTGAACGCAACTCACTCTGCTTTTCTGAACATGAGTGTATTTATAACTGTACGTTGGATGTAATAAATGCTACATATGTCTTAAAATCCCAATATTCACTTTTGAAACACACAGTATTAAAACTCTTCACGTATCACTCCTGATAAGACAAGATTAAACTAATGATAGCTCACAAGTATTAAGCAATCATTCCTTCCACTCTCAGCACTTGAATGGAACGGAACGAAGCGTTAAAAACTAGAACAATGGAACGTACTCTCTGCCATCCACTTTCTAGTGGTTTGCAGATTGTAGATGTAGTATCATGTTGTATAGTATCCAAACAACCTGAGTTGCGTTCCACCTGAGTTGCACGCAGTCCACATAATGTCTTGCAGATCCTCTATTCACTTTTCGATGCGCTTTTGACTGCAAAATGGCTACAAGTGACCATTAAAGAACAATGCTTTCTATGGCAATAACTTCTGATGCAAACAAATACCACGATACTGCAAGTTTTATAGGTTAATTGCCGCATTTTGCAACTGTGATAAGAGTCTTATTAAGATTAGACTGAGCGTTTGATGTTCTAAAGCATCTTCAGTGGGCACTATAACATTATGGTTTTTCTCTTACAATTTTGTTTGTTATGATCATTAACAGTTCGCGTGCTTTACTTTTTATTATAAGCAGTTTTTATTCTTTTCATTACTCGCGATTTTTTGCTTTTTATTGCATTCTTTTTCGTCTTCCACGTGTATCTGTTAAGTTTTTACACATAGCACTTTCATTGCACTTAATACTCACATTTCTGTGTTTGGAAGTATCACTGTCCTCTAGCCATTTCGCGTGTTTTGTTTTGCTGTCACGGCATACTTTTTTTTTTTGTAGTGCTTGGAGCGTCTATTGTCTATTACTCTATGACTGAATGTATCTCCCGAGTGAGGAAAGAGAGAGAGAGAGAGAGAGAAAGAAAGACCTGTGTGTGTGTATGTGTGTGTGTGTGTGTGTGTGTGTGTGTGTGTGTCTGCCCGCGTGCACTCATGCTTATTTGTGAAGGGAGCCAACATATCCTAGCTACTGTGTGTGTAAATTATTGCTTTACCATGGTACAATGGCGGATGGTGTAGGATGGGTATGTTGCCTTGTTTGTGACATTATTTTGTGGTGTCTATGGGGGTTGTTCTTTCTCAGCAATATATTCTATTAGTTTAAATAGCATCTCATTGCTGACGTATATCTGATCATTTATTCTGTGTTTCTTCTTTATTATAAGAACAATCTCATTACCACAGACCAGACAATATCCCCGTCCTAGATCATCCATCACTGTACCATAGTAAAGCAATAACTTACACAGTACCTAGAACATGTTAGCTCCCTTCACAAACACACACGCACGCAAATACACAAACATGCACATACACTTACCAAAAAGAATAAAAAGACGAACGCGTCGAGCAAAAGCAAAACAAAACCCGCGAAATGGCCCGAGGACAGTTATATTTACCAATACAGAAATGTGAACACTAAGTGCAGTGAAAGTGCTGCGTGCAAAAACTCAACAGATACACATGGAAGACGAATAAGAATGCAACAAACAACATATATCAGAAGTAAAGAAAAGAATAAAAACAGTTTGTAGTAGCAAGGAAAGTATACGAACTGTAAGAGACAAAACCATATTGTTACATTGACCACTGAAGATGCCTTAAAATAAATCTTAACTCGTCTCGTCTTACTAAGACTTTTGTTACAGTTGCGAAATACGGCAGTTAATCTGTAAACTGCGGAGAAGAGGGGCCGAAAATAAAAAGAAAAAACATGTGAGTACCAGGACACACCTTAAGAGAGATGATGCAGTCCGTAACGCTCGTAAACTAATTTTTTACAATAAATGACGTTTCTAAAATATCATCACTCTCATTAGTATCGAAGACAACTAATGCCCGTAACTTTACCACATAAAATATTCCGCGTTCCTTACTCAAAACTAAATTCATTTGCTAGTACCTTATGATAATTCGAAGTATTCTTGTCGTCTAAAAGGTTTTACGAACACCTATTACCCTTCATTTGTTTGGCAAGTGGTTTTGAGCTAATTAATGAACTAACCAGATAGAAAAACCATGATTAATAGCGTCAGGCGGTCTAGCATCACGAACAACAACGTATCACTAGTAAATTCACTGTATTAATAATGGCATGTCGATCAATGTGCAGTTCAAATCAACGTTATTCATAAGAAGCTTGCTGTACATGTGTCTGAATTTTAAATGACATGACGAATTATTTTGTTCTGGATCTGTATTCAAACCCGGCACCTACAGGCAATGTTGAATAAGCAAAGTTTTCGTGGCCTACCCAGACTCGAACATAGGATTCACTTCCATTACAGACTAGTTACAAAGAGACGTAATACACCTCACTTTTAGCCAATATCAAAAAATGTGAACTTCACATTACATGACGAAAATTTTTGTACTGGATCGGGACTCATATCCTGTAACTATTGTTCTCGATACTAAATACGTTAAATGTTTTTCATTCAAAATTAACAAACTTCAAATGAAGTGAACATTAAATATAACTTTATTTCACCAGTGGCGAAGTGTGCGCAAGGTTTGAAATAGAAATAACATGACAAAGAGTTCTGTGCCGTTTGGGGATCCAACCTCTCGCATATCGTCTTTGACTACAAACGCAGAGGCATTAACCATCAAGTTCTTTTTCATCACGAGCTAGGAGTGGTATGTTTGAACTTGAAATGATGTGACGAAAAGTACTGTTTCAAGGGGAATCGAAACAACCACATATCTTTCTTGCTGTCAACTAATGGAGAGACGTTAAAAATCCAAACTATTTTCCACCAGCAGTTATGCGTGTTCAGGCAAGAGCTTGAAAAGACATGACGAAAACTTTGTGCTGAGCCAGGATTCGAACCCAAACATGCACCCTAATTGGAGACCTACAGCAGTATGAAATATAGAGCAAACAACGAATTGGTGGAAGAGTTTCGTCACGAAGGGATCAAATTCGGCTAATAGAAGCATCTGGGTTCAAATACAAGTCCAGAACCGGTATATTCAACATCCCAAGCTCAAATGAAAAACGAAATAAGTTCCCAGTGACCTCACATGGCGTTTGGATAATTAAATGAAATTAAATTACTAGTGTATGAAAGGTTATTGGCGACAGAGTTTCCACATGCTGCCACTTACGCTTCTGTCGTGGCCCAACCTCACCTCTAGTCGGTAGCGAAAGAACACCCTGTTTGATGTAAATTTAAACCAAGGTGAAATCGTATGTTCTTCACTTTGAGGAGCCAGATCGAATAGAACTTGTTTGTGCCAATTAAAAACTGTCGCTGAAAGTGGGAATCGCAACCAGACCTTAGATATACCAACCTGTGAGCCATCCGCCAGACAACAGTACTCCACATGTGTACGCGTCATGATTTTGTCGTAACGCAGGTGTGTCTCACTTGTTGATAATACTGCTATTCTGACTACCAGGAGTAGATTACAGTCAGTTCAGTACATTCAATTCCTTGATGTATCAAATCGCCGTTAATCAGCTGCCTTGCTCACTCAATGCGTACATTCGACTTAGTTTTGTAGTGACTGAAATAAAATCGCACAACGGCCATCTACACAAACGGACAACACTGTAGGAAGCGGAACTTTCCACAGTAATTGTTACCTTCCATTTGAGCAAATCAGCCGTATTACCTATGCGTAATGAACGTCGTGCAGTTCAAAATTAAGCTCAGGTACTGAACCAGTCTTTTCCTAATTTGGTACACGACACCTCGTCTCTCTGCTAACAGTAACAATCTGTTGGAATCTCAGATACTATTTACTTCATTTTATAGCCCACCAATAATAGCAAAGCCTTAAAAATAACATTTTCGTGACAGAACTCGTAGCTGTCTGTTTTGATCAGAGCAATGTTTGTGGGCACCTGACAGCAGTCACTTGAGCCCAGATGATTGTAAAACATTGCTCCTTGAGCCTTTAAGCCACAGCGGACGTTTTTGCAATGAGACTGGCAATCAAAAGATGATTTAATATTGTAGATTGGTTTCCAGCGTGAAATATTTTCGATTAAGTGAGTACACACTATGCAGTAACAACAACTTTGTGACCTGAGCTCGCGCTGCGTATTATGTAAGGAATACTAGGTGTGTAATGGTTCAAATGGCTCTGAGCACTATGGGACTTAACATCTTAGGTCATCAGTCCCCTAGAACTTAGAACTACTTAAACGTAACTAACCTAAGGACATCACACATATCCATGCCCGAGCCAGGATCCGAACCTGCGACCGTAGCAGTCCCGCGGTTCCGGACTGCAGCGCCTAGAACCGCACGGCCACCGCGGCCGGCAGGGGTGTAATCATTGTGGGCAAAATTTACTCCGAAATAGGAGGTCGGCGTACAATTAGCATTAGCATGTTCTAGGTTTGTTGTCTGATTTGGGGAGGGAACCATACAGCGAGGTCATCAATTCCATTGGATTGGGGAAGGACGGGGAAGGAAGTCGGCCGTGCACTTACAAAGGAACCATCCCGGCACCTTTCCTGAAGCGATTTAGGGAAACCACAGAAAACCTAAATCAGGATGGCCGGACCCATGTTTGAACCGTCGTCCTCCCGAATGCGAGTCCAGCATGTTGTTTTGCAGATTGCTATAAGCGCACATATCAATCGTCGTTTTTCTTTCATGTACCAGTATTGTTCTTCCATTGACATCTTGAAGGTTGCTTATTTGAATGGTATGAGTAGCGTTGTGTATGGGTCAGAAAATGGAGAGTTAAACGGAGAAAGTTTATTGATGTGGGTTACCAACAAAAGTACAATGATAGCGTACCAATAGGGACAAGAAAGGAGGCATGAAGGGCGCCAAAACAGAAATAATAATCATCCATTTATTGCACCATTACACACGCATATCATGATATACGATACATTATAATTGTCATACTCATATGTATCACGAAGGGCACACACAATGGAGTTTAAGAAATTACAATGGCGCATCAACTCCGCTATGACAAACAGTGTGTATAATGAAGGCCGCACAATTTTACCAATGTAAGAAATTAAAATAATACCAGCATAAAATTAACTAAATTGCCTTGACGGAAATGTTTATGAGAAGAACACGACGGGGCCGCAAGGGAGGAGACAATACAATTCTTAACTCAGGTGCACCAAAACAAACAACGGATACCAGGCCGCGCCAACAACGGACACGTAAGGCACGCAACTACTCTCTCCGTCGGGGTTCCGGCTACCTGAAACATTTTAATACTTGGAACAGTACACCAGTGATCAGCAAATTAAAAAAAAAAAAACAATCACATGACATAAAAATACAATAATTTAAGAAAATCACATCATATGAGTATGAGCTTAAGGTCTTTCGGTAATTAACAGATTACGAAACAGGTAAAGGGGCCTGTGCCACTATTAAATCTTGCGTAATTACACTCCTAAATTTCTCAGTACCCAAGTTGCAATTAACGCAACAAGAGTTAAATTATTTAAGTAATAATGTTACATTAAAATAATAATAAAATTATTTCATACAAAAGAGGACCAAGAATGGCCCGATCAGTACTCCCCAGTGAAGCAGTTCACACAAATGGCACTCCACGGCTCCGAGTACACAGCCCCATACAAAATGCAACACAACCACAGCGACCCGGCGTACTACCAGAACCACCTGGCAGTAAACCAAAATCGTACTAAGTCAAAACAAGGACCGACTTTTAAAATAACGAGACCTATCCCGGGCCGGGCAACAGACCAAATGCCGGGAAATCCATAAGAAACCTCAGCCAGTTTAATACCAAAACAACTATTTATGAACAATATGCAAAACACAAGACCTCTCAGTCCAGAGGCTTCCGTTTAGTCGCGAAGGTGGCTCCGACCCGCCTGCTGGGGTGCCAAGCGTAGTACGGAGTGCCGAATCAAGCTTAACCTTCGTTAGCGGAAAGCGGAAAAACCAAAAGACAAAATAAACTTCAATCTAACTGCGCAAGGCAAACTCTAAGGAGTGTCACTCGAAGACTATGCACTTGAAGATCAAACATAAAGCACCCAGACTAACGTGCCGCTGAACGACGCACATCCATCACCAGCGTCTAGTAGAGTACGGAGAGCAGCGTAGCCCATCGATATACATCCATGAGACGGTAAACGAGGATAGCAATCCCAGCGACGGAGAGACAGGAGGACGAAATGACATCCCGCCGCACATAGAAGGTATTTCAAACTCAGGCTCGACAAACTACAACAGGCGAGATTTTGCTCCCCTTGCGAATCAAGTTAAACGGCACACCACGCCGCTGTCCACACTATTAACCGTAAAACCACGGTCCGTTCTTCCCATCGGGCCCCACTCGGCGTCCAGATGCCAACAACCCCAGCCGAGCCGAATTGTCTTCACGCCAAGGCAGCCACCTCTCCCTTCCTCACACGCCTCCAGCTAAGCTCCGGCCAGCGATCACACACGGAAACAACCGCCTAACGCCAAAGCGCCATCTTAGTGAAAACTCAGCACTAAGATCCATCCGGACTTGGAAATGAGCGAGCACCGTAACATTTATCATTTTGTGCCATTTATTCTCTGTAACTTTAATAGGGGGGAGAAGAAAGTGGTTAAAGTTGGAACATGTATGGAATAACGGAGAAGTGTTATGGAAGAAATCACAACAGAAAATAGTATTTTCGCTTTATGTGAGATCGTTTTGACATGAGTTATTCGCCACATTGAGTAAGACCAACGGCTGTAGCTCTGTCACGTAAGAGATAAAACGCTGGTATCCCACGAGACTGGAACAGATAATCATCAATGAAAAGACGACATTACTTGTAGTTTCTGCGTAGAATGACCTTTATAGACTAAAATCAAGAATTTGATAGAAGACACTAAACGACTCTGAGCACTATGGGACTTAACTTCTAAGGTCATCAGTCCCCTAGAACTTAGAACTACATAAACCTAACTAACCTAAGGGCATCACACACATCCATGCCCGAGGCAGGATTCGAACCTGCGACCGTAGCGGTCGCGCGGGATAGAATACACACCTTAAGTGAAAATGTCAAGTGAACTTAGCAGGTTAATTCAGTGTCACTCGAGGACGTAAACCAAGTATCACTAGACTGCTCGACACATTCTATAATGTTGCCTCGTCCCACTAGTTCTCGCAGCAAGAAGCGGACTAAGGCTAAGAACCCAAGAATACAATTTGCGCTTTTTCTTTTAGTCTCTATGTTATCGGAACTTTGGCATAGGAATTATTGTGGAGTAATCGTTACAAAAGACTGCTACGATAAATGTAAATAATTAAGGAACTCGTGCTGATTCTTATTAATAGCTGTGTTGTTGTTGTGGTCTTCAGTCCTGACAAGGGAACCTCCCCATCGCACCCCCCTCAGATTTAGTTATAAGTTGGCACAGTGGATAGGCCTTCAAAAACTAAACACAGATCAATCGAGAAAACAGGAAGAAGTTGTGTGGAACCATGAAAAAAAATTAGTAAAATATACAAACTGAGTAGTCCATACCAAGATATGCAACATCATTGGCTCTGGGACTCTAGGAGCGCCGTGGTCCCGTGGTTAGCGTGAGTAGCTGCGAAATGAACGGTCCTAGGTTCAAGTCTTCCCTCGATTGAAAATTTTAGTATCTTTATTTTCGCAAAGTTATGATCTGTCCGTTCGTTCATTGACGTCTCTGTTCACTGTAATAAGTTTAGTGTCTGTGTTTTCCGACCGTACCGCAAAACCGTGCGATTAGTAGCCGAAAGGACGTGCCTCTCCAATGGGAACCGAAAACATTTGATCGCAAGGTTATAGGTCAACCGATTCCTCCACAGGAAAACACGTCTGATATATTCTATGCGACACTGGTGACGGCATGTGCGTCACATGACAGGAATATGTTGTCTACCAACCTAACTTGTACACTTGGCGAATGGGTAAAAAGATTCTTCTACCTTGCCCGATTTAGGTTTTCTTGTGGATGTGATAATCACTCCCAAAAATTGATGAAAATATAAGCGTTTGTTACATAAACTGAAAATAACAAGTTAAACTTTTCACCCGAGGGTAGGTTTGAACCAAGGACTTCTTGTTTCCGCAACTGCTCATGCTAACCACGGGACCACGCCGCTCCTGAGCTCGCGTGCGCCTTGATGTTGCCTATCATACGCATGCACTACTCAGTATGTATATTTTGCTTATTTTTTCATAGTTCCACACAACTTCTTCCTGTTTTCTCGATTGATCTGTGTTCAGTTTTTCAAGGCCTATCCGCTGTGCCAACTTATAACTAAATCTGAGGGGGGTGCGATGGGGAGGTTCCCTTGTGAGACTGGTTTGATGTAGCTCTCCATGCCACTCTATCCTGTGCAAGCTTCTTCATCTCCCAGTACCTACTGCAACCTACATCCTTGAATCTGTTTAGTGTATTCATCTCTTGGCCTCCCTTTACGATTTTAACCCCCCGCGCTTCCCTTCAATACCAAATTGGTGATCCCTTGATGTCTCAGAATATGCCCTACCAACCGACCCCTTCTTCTAGTCAAGTTGTGCCACAAACAAACCATTTCTCCAATTCTATTCAATACCTCCTCATTAGTTATGTGATCTACCCATCTAATCTTCAGCATTCTTCTGTAACACCACATTTCGAAAGCTTCTCTTCTCTTCTTGTCTAAACTATTTATCGTCCACGTTTCACATCCATACAAGGCTACACTCCATACAAATACTTTCAGAAACGACTTCCTGACACTTAACTCTATATTCGATGTTAACAAATTTCTCTTCTTCAGAAACGCTTTCCTTGCCATTGCCAGTCTACATTTTATATCCTCTCTACTTCGACCATCATCAGTTATTTTGCTCCACAAAAAGTAAAATTCATTTACTACTTTAAGCGTCTCATTTCCTAATCTAATTTCCGCAGCACCACCCGATTTAATTCGACTTCGTTCCATTATCCTCCTTTCAAGTCACTGTCCATTCCGTTCAGCTTATCTTCCAGGTCCTTTGCTATCTCTGACAGAATTACAATGTCATCGGCGAACCTCAAAGTTTTTATTTCTTCTCCATGGATTTTAATTCCTACTCCGAATTTTTCTTTTGTTTCCTTCACTGCTAGCTCATTATACAGACTGAATAACATCGGCGATAAGCTACAACCCTCTCTCACTCCCTTCCCAACCACTGCATCCCTTCCATGCCCCTCGACTATTATAACTGCCATCTGGTGTCTCTACAAATTGTAAATAGCCATTCGTTCCCTGTATTTTACCCCTGCCACCTCCAGAATTTGAAAGAGAGTATTCCCGGGGAATTGAGTATTGCCTCCTGTGTTCCAACATTTCTACGGAATCCAAACTGATCTTCCCCGAGGTCGGCTTCTACCAGTTTTTCCATTCGCCTGAAAAAAATTCGTGTTAGTATTTTGCAGCCATGGCTTATTAAACTGATAGTTAAGTAATTTTCACATCTGTCAACACCGGCTTTCTTTGGGATGGGAATTATTATATTTTTCTTGAAGTCTAAGGGTATTTCGCCTGTCTCATACATCTTGCTCACTAGATGGCATAGTTTTGTGAGGCCAGGCTCTCTCAATGCTGTCAGTATTTCTAATGGAATGTTGTCTATTCCCGGAGCCTTGTTTCGACTTAGGTCTTTCAGTGTTCTGTCAAACTCTTCACGCAGTATCGTATCACCTATTTCATCTACATTCTCTTCCATTTCTATAATATTGTCCTCAAGAACATCGCCATTGTATAGACCCTCTATATACTCCTTCCACCTTTCTGCTTTCCCTTCTTTGCTTAGAACTGGGTTTCCATTTGAGCTCTTGATATTCATGCAAGTGCTTCTCTTTTCTCCAAAGGTCTCTTCAGTTTTCCTGTGGGCAGTATCTATCTTACCCCTAGTGATATAAGCCTCTACATCCTTACATTTGTCCTCTAGCCATCCCAGCTTAGCCATTTTGCACTTCTTGTCGATCTCATTTAAGAGACGTTTGTATTCCTTTTTGCCTGCTTCATTTACTGCATTTTTTATATTTTCTCCTTTCATCAGTTAGATTCAATATCTCTTCTGTTACCCAAGGATTTCTATTAGCCATCGTCTTTTTACCTACTTGACCCTCTGCTACCTTCACTATTTCATCTCTCAAAGCTAACCATTCTTCTTCTACTGTATTTATTTCCCCCATTCTTGTCAATCGTTCCCTAATACTTTCCCTGAAGCTCTCTACAACCTCTGGTTCTTTCAGTTTATCCAGGTCCCAATTCCTCAAATTCCCACCTTTTTGCAGTTTCTTCAGTTTTAATCTATAGTTCATAACCAACAGATTGTGATCAGAGTCCACATTTGCCCCTGTAAATGTCTTACAATTTAAAAGCTGGTTCCTGAATCTCTGTCTTACCATTATATAATCTATATGAGACCTTCCAGTATCTCCAGGCTTCTTCCATGTATACAACCTTCCATTATGATTCTTGAACCAAGTGTTAGCTATTATTAAGTTATGCTCTGTGCAAAATTCTACCAGGCGGCTTCCTCTTTCATTCCTTACCCCCAATCCATATTAACCTACTACGTTTCCTTCTCTTCCTTTTCCCACTATCAAGTTCCAGTCACCCATGACAATTACATTTTCGTCTCCCTTCACTATCTGAATAATTTCTTTTATCTCATCATACATTCATCAATCTCTTCATCATCTGCAGAGCTAGTTGGCATATAAACTTGTACTACTGTGGTCGGCGTTGGCTTCATATCTATCTTGGCTACAATAATGCGTTCACAATGTTGTTTGTAGTAGCCTACACGCATTCCTATTTTCCTATTCATTATTAAACCTACCACTGCATTACCCCTATTTGATTTTGTATTTATAGCCCTGTATTCACCTGACCAAAAGTCTTGTTCCTCCTGCCACCGAACTTCACTAATTCCCACTATATCTACTTTAACCTATCCATTTCCCTTTTTAAATTTTCTAACCTACTTTCCCGATTAAGGGATCTGACATTCCACGCTACGATCCGTAGAACGCCAGTTTTCTTTCTCCTGATGACGACGTCCGCCTGAGTAGTCCCCGCCCGGAGATCCGAATGGAGGACTATTTTACCTCCGGAATATTTTACCCAAGAGAACGCCACCATCATTTAACCATATAGTAAAGCTACGTGCCCTCGGGAAAAATTACGGCTGTAGTTTCCTCTTGCTTTCAGTCGTTCGCAGTACCAGTACAGCAAGCCTGTTTTGATTAGTTTTACAAGGCCAGATCAGTCAATCATCCAGACTGTTGCCCCTGCAACTACTGAAAAGACTTCTGCCCCTCTTCAGGAACCACACGTTTGTCTGGCCTCTCAACAGATACCCCTCCATTGTGGTTGCACCTACGGTATGGCTATCTGTATCGCTGAGGCACACAAGCCTCCCCACCAACGGCAAGGTCCATGGTTCATGGGGGGGGGGGGGGGGGGGGGGGCTCAATAACAGTATTTCTTTAAATAAAAATAGTTTTTTGAAGTAACTTGGATTTTTGTTTACGCACAGTGACCTACAGTTACATCTGGGGAAACGAGTCCGACGGTATAGGTGGCCAGACAGTGCTGCTGCTGCCGATGATGATGATGAAATCGGAACTGCGACATCAGGCTTCCGAAGTAAATCTCGAAAAGAGACTAATGGGCTGTGAGGACATTACTTGGGATATCTGTTTATCGTTCTGAGTTTTTTGATTTAAAAAAGCGCGGATCAATAAGATCTGAAGGAGATATCTTTAAGATGTTAATAAGCCTTTGAAATAATCTGTCGGCGTTTTGCTGACTTTGGACATGTCAGACTCTTTAAAGGCTGAGATCAAGTAATTTTGTTTATCTGCTAGTGACAAGCATTCTTTACAGCATCTATTCATCAAAGCTAAAACGGGGAAATACTTTCATACAACAGAAGATCAGTCTGCGCTCAAGATCATAACTTATGAGATATCCTCAGTGAGACTGGTGGTGTGGCGGGGGAGGCGGGGGGCGGTAGGGGGGAGTAATGGGCTGCATAGTAATGTAATAACCTGTTACTCTTGTTTATCGCCTCCACTACCAGGAAAAAATTGGAAATTTGTATTAAGTTCCTATGGGACCAAACTGCTGAGGTCATCAGACCCTAGGCTTACACACTACTTAATCTAAGTTAAAGTAACTTACACCAAGGACAACACACACCCCCCATGCCCGAAGGAAGACTCGAACCTCCGACAGGAGCAGCCGCGCGAACCGTGGCAAGGCGCCCTAGATCGCGTGGCTATAACCCGCTGTCTGCGACAAGGAGACAATCTGCTGTGGAGGCTCTTCAACTGTTTGCAGAAAAGTGTAAAATAAACATAATTATCACATACCAACAGTCCACTTGTTGTTAAAAATCTATTTGTTAACGTGTTTTCTGTATAGCCTACCACCAGAAAATCATATAAAAGGTCTTAATACATAGTATAAGATCACATGATTTCAGTCTAAACATTGGCATTAAATTAAGATTGACCCTATTAACGTGGCAGGATGTTTTGTGAATAAAGCTGTCGAAGTAGCTTAGTATATTTATTTATTTCTTACTTATTTTTCGACTACTGCCTTCATCAGATCAAAAACTTCGTATGAAGTCCTTTTCTATGACGATGTGATGATGAGCTGTGGTCGAAATACAAGCAAATTCTGGTAACCTAGGGACTACAGGAAAAATAAAACAATGACAGCAACGACGAAGAGGACCATCCAATTAATTTACCCGGTCTTAATTAATGGCGTTTCGGTCAGCTTATATACATCTACTTACAACTGTCGAATTTCAGGTATCTGACAATTTGGCGGCTGTCCCTGCTGAGTCCCTGAAGCGCAAGCTTCATTCCTGGATTGCTAGCTGGCTCAGTAATCACATTTGACCCGCAAACATATTCCTTCCTGCTGCGAGGCCGCGCGGGGTAGCCGTGTGGTCTAGGGCACCTTGCTACGGTTTGCACGGCTGCCCCCGTCGGGAGTTCGAGTCCTCCCTCGGACACGGGTGTGTGTGTTGTCCTTAGCGTAAGTTAGCTTATGTTAGATTAAGTGGTGTGTAAGCCTAGGGACCGATGACCTTAGCAGTTTGGTCCCATAGGAACTTCACACAAATTTCTTAACTTTCCTGCTACGAGGACAATAGGAACCAGCAACATTGTAGAATATATTTGACATTCCACTGATACTTGAATTATATCCTGAGCTGACACAGAATTAGCCTACTCAATTCACTTGAATTTTTTTTCGGTTTCCACTAAAATAATCAGAAAGGCTTTCATTTACGGTGGGTCTTCTAACTGCCAAACGCATGTCTTTATTCCAAGAACGCCATTCCACGTAGAAACTACAACTTATTTCGCTTTTTAATTGTGAATTATCTGTATTAGCTATTACTAGGGCAATGAGGGCGCATTGAAACTGCTATTGGTCGCTGGGTCTGCATATACTGTACGTCATAGCGTTGTAAAGCCAAGGCTACGTTGTCTCTAGGCTCCAGTCCCGCGGAGGACCAGCGTTTTATGTCTTACGTAACAAACCTATAGTCATTGAGTTTTCTGAATGAAGCCAATAATTCATGTTAAAACAATACTACATTTTGCGACACGATGTTCTCGATACCACCCCCTCCATACACAGAGCAAATGTTCAAGCTTCCTCAGCTTCTTACATCCCTCCATTAAATGCAAAGAGAACAAAATGTCACAAATGTTAAATTATCTTTGTTTAACGCTTAATGTTCGAAACCATAAAGAAGGTTAATCATACAATTCAAATATACAATGTTCAAGAACGCAAATCACTAGGACCTCTAACGCCGATTGATAAATACACTTACGGCAACCTGCAAACCAACACTCCAAATCAGCACGAAATTCTGCACCAACTTCCTTTTTCGATATAAACTTTCCCCAATGGTTGGTTTCACACTAAGTATTCATGAAGTAATGTGCAGCGTGAGCTCTGTTTACGAAGTAGTTGTTATTGCGGGGTACAAACTCAGTTTATCGAAAATATTTCACACCGTAAACCAATCTACAATACTGAATAATCTTTTGCATGAGAGTCTGATTGCAAAAACGTCCGCTGTGGATTATAGCCTCAAGATACAGTGAGTTACAATCTCCTTTGCTCACGTGGCTATTGTCAGGCGGCCATAGACATTGCTCTGATCAGAACAGGCAGCCACGAGCTCTGTCACCAAATTGTTTTTTGAGGCTTTGCTATTAATGGAGAGTTAGAAAATGAATTAAATTATTTCGAAGATTCCAACAGATTGATACTGTTAGCAGACAGACAAGTGGTCATTTATTAAATCAAGAAAAAGTCTAGTTCAGTAACTCAGCTTTAATTTGCACTGTTCTCACGTTCACTGGACATGTGCCATTTTATTTCAGTTACGGCAAAACTAAGTCTAATGCATGCGCTGGGTGTCCAAGGCAGCTGGCTAACGGTGATTCGAAAGAACAAGGAAATCAATGCACTGAACTGACTGTAATACACTCCATGCAATCGGAGTAGCAAAATTATCAACAAGTGAGGTACACCTACGTTACGACAAAATCATGTCGCGTGTAAATGTGTTGGATGGTTGTCTGGCAGACGGCTGCTAGGTTGGTATATCTAGGGTATAGGTTACGATTTCCACTTCCAGTGACAGCTTTTAAGACGCACAGATAAATCCTGTTCGCATCAGGATCCTCGAAGTGAAGAACATGATGTCCTTTTGCTACTGACTAGAGGTCTGGCTGGGCCACGACAGAAACAGGAGTGGCAGCATGTGGAAACTCTTCCACCAGTAACCTTTCTTACAATAGTAATTTTATTTTAGTTAATGATCACTGGGCAGTTATTTCATTTTTCATTTGAGCTTGAGATGTTGAATATACTGGTTCTGGACTGGGATTTGAACTCAGATCCTTCCATTTGCCGAATTTGATCCCTTCGTAACGAAACAGCTCCACCAATTTGTTGTTTGCTCAAGATTCCATTCTCCTCTATGTCTCCCATTAGGGTGTATATCTGTGTTCCAATCCTTGTTCAGCACAAAGCTTTCGCCATGTCTTTTCAAGTTCTTGTTTGGGTACACATAACTGCTGGTGGCAAATAATTTGGATTTTTAACGTCTCTCCATTCGTTGTCAACAAGAAAGATATGTGGCTGTTTCGACTCCCCCTTGAGACACAGTACTTTCCGTTGCACTATTTCATGTTGAAACGTGCCACTCCTAGCTTGTGATGAAAAAGAATCGATGATATATGCCTTTTCGTGTGAAGGAAAATACGATATGCATGTGATCGGATCCCCTGTCAGCACTGAACTCTTATTTCTGTTTCAAACATGCATACACTTCGCTACTGGCGAAATAAAACTATATTTAATGTTCACTTCATTTCAGTACTGTTCACTTCATTTCAAGTTTGTTAATTGTGAACGAAAAATATTTAACATCTCTCTTGGTTGGTTACCGAGAACAATAGTTGCCGGATATGAGTCCCGATCCAACACTAAACTCTTCATCGTGTTATTTCTGTTTCAGACATGCGCACACTTCGTTACTGGTGAATTAAAACTATATTTAATGGTCATTCGTGGCTGAAAACAACAGAAACCAGAAACTGTTCATTTACCTCGTCATTTTAGTTTCAAACATCTAGCTGCTGCAGAGAAAACGCGGTGTCCGACATCCAATTGTCCTTAGTTAACAATCCGATTACATGCTGGTTCGAATTCCCAACGAGCGTAGAATCTTACATCACTTCATTTCAAGTTTTTTATCTGTGAATTAAAAATATTTAACACCTTTCGTAGTTAGTTACGGGGGATAGTAATAGTTGCTGGCTAGGAGTACCAGTCCAATACAATGATTTACTACTGGTACTAGTTATAAATGAGGTACATAACTTCTCTTTATATCTAATTGGCAATGAAACTCAGTCCTGTGTTCGAGTCTCGGTCACGTTGCATTAGCTGCAGGGCTTAAAACCAGACGCAAGGAAAACCAGTTCGTCATATCTTGTGAACTTCAAACACTTGCACAACTATCTTCCCATGAATAACGTTGAAAGTCAATGTCATTTTGTTTTAGATAACAGTAGTGATAACAGACTTCCGAAATGCACGTAAATCCACGCTCCATTATGAACACAATGAAGTTACTAGCGATACGTTGTTGATGGTGACGACAGACCGCTGTTAACCATCGTTTTCCTAATTGATTAAAGAGCTGAAAGAAAACCAGTCGTCAAGTAAATCATGGCTAACATGAGTTTGGAACACCTTTCAGAGGGCAAGCACACTTTTAATTTGCCGGTGGTAGCAGTCATGTGTGCATGAGGTGTGCTTGCTTTTGTGAATCTGTGTGCGGTTTGTTTTTTAAAAAAGGCTTGGGATGAAAGCTATAATTTGTCTCTCCGCAATTAAACGGGTCGTCTCTACGGTAAGTAGCAAGCTATATTTTTCCTAATATTGTCAAATTACTATATGACTTTTGTACAGACGTTCTTGGAAAATCTTACTCGCAAGTGAATTTAGTTTTGAGTAAGTGTTACGGAATGATTTATGTGATAGAGTCGAGGTCGTTAGGTGTCTCAGATACTAATAAGAGTGGTAACACCTTAGAAAAGTCACTTATTGTCAAAACATAGGTTCAGAAGCGTTAAGGGTTGTCTCATCTAAAATAAGCTGTTTCCTGATTTTTGTACTATCGTGGTATACGTTTACATCAGAAGTTATTGCCATAGAGAGAACTGTTCTCTAGTGGTCACCTGTGGTAACCATTTTGTATAGCCAAACGACTAAATCGAAAAGTGAATAGAGGAACTGCAAGTCACTTACGTTATGAGGGCTACACTCAAACCAGACTGGACGCAATTCAGGTCTCCCGGCTACTTTTCAGCACATCACTGTGTGGTAGTCAGTCATGGACTGTGGGCAAACCGGAAAATATGAGAATCAAAGCGTTTGAGATGTGTTGCTGCAGAAGGACTTGAAAATTAATTGTACTGATAAACAATGAAGAGATTCTCTGCGGAATCATGGAAAAAAGCAACGTACGGAAAACGCTGGAGGAGGAGGAGGAGGAGATTAGAGTTTAACGTCCCGTCGACAACGAGGTCATTAGAGACGGAGCACATGCTCGAATTAGGGAAGGATGGGGAAGGAAGTCGGCCGGGCCCTTTCAAAAGAACCATACCAGCATTTGCCTGAAACGATTTAGGGAAGTCACGGAAAACCTAAATCAGGATGGCCGGAGACGCGTTTGAACCGTCGTCCTCCTGAATGCAAGTCCAGTGTGCTAACCACTGCACCACCCCGCTCGGTGGGCAAACGCTGAAAGAAAAAGGGTCAGGACGATAGGACATTTGTTAATACTTCAAGGAATAACTTTCGTGACATTAGAGGAAGCTGCAGAGGGTAAAATGTTTAGGGAATGACAGAGATTGAAATGCATAAAATAAGAGATGAAGGGGTTGGCACAAGAGAGGAAATGGTGACCGGCAGCATAGAACCAGTCACAACACTGATGACTAAAAAAAAAAAAAAAATCTCCTTGTGGTAAACTGACAAGTAACTGACTTTATTCAGCCTACTGGCGATTCAGCCGGTTGCAAGACAGAAACTGGACAACAAAACCAACTCCTTGTCGCTATTTCGGCTTGCAATACCTATAGGAACTGTATGTTCCGATAGAAGAGACGTTTCATATTGGTGTTTCTGAAAATAAAATCAACTGGAATAAATGTACTTCAAAAACTCTAAAACTCTCATTTACACAATAGACGCTGATACCAAACAACCAATTATTCCGATAACCATACAGTGAAGGCTTTCACGACCGGAAGTTTCAGCTGCCGAAAATTCTTCCGGGTTGTATGGCCGTGGTCCATGGAACTTTTCTATCTATGAGGTTTCGTCCAAAGCTAGAGAAAGCAGACAAGTTAGCCGCGGCGGAACATGCTCTTCAGTCAGGTGATGACGTAGTGAAATTTTCGGAAACTGAAGTTTTATGTACTATGGCGAACTATTATCCACGGCTATATAGAGAAGACATCGAAATATGTAAACATGGGGATAATTTTAACAGGAAAGAAGAAGTTATGAAACTCAGCGATATATGGACAGTGGCGCTACACAATCGACGAGAAGTTTTTATCTTTTACGTACTATGATCGATAGTTATATTTCTTCCTTGGCAAAGTTCGTCTCTGCTATCACGTGAAATCCAGACCACACCCACTTCCCACGGTATTTAGGCCGTTCTTCGACGTCCGACTCGTCAATCGGCAAGACTCAGCGCAACCAGGAGCACCTCCGAAGATGTCCAAAGATGTCCAACCTTCAGGTTTGGACCGACCAGAAATCGTTTGATTTCCTCATAAAAATGGTTATTTTTTTGCTGGATTACTTCGTCGCCCTAAAGGCAAACAAAGCCCTTGATGAACGATAAAGAGGGAGTGACGAAGCAACTACTTACAAACACAATGACGGAAAAAAACGCAAGACCAAAAAATAATTAATATAGAGTAATGACAAAATGGTTCAAATGGCTCTGAGCACTATGGGACTTAACATCTGAGGTCATCAGTCCCCTAGAACTTAGAACTACTTAAACCTAACTAACCTAAGGACATCACACACATATATATGCCCGAGGCAGCATTCGAACCTGCGACCGTAGCAGCCGTTCCAGACTGAAGCGCTTAGAACCGCTCGGCCACAGAGGCCGGCAGAGTAATGACATTTCGGGAATACATTTGTCTACATAACATATTTAAGTGGTTAACACTGCAAGATCACAGTTTAATATAAGTGCGATATAAGCCATTGCAATTGTGAAATGCTGGTACATTAATAACAGGTGTAAAAACAGAATGCTGAATGCAAGCATGCACACGTGCATGCACTATATACTACAGGTGCCGCATGTCAGTTTGTGGAATGGGGTACCACACCTGTTGCACTTGGTCTGTCAATACAGGGACAGTTAATACTGTTTGTGGATGGCGCTGGAGTTATCTTCCGATAATGTGCCATTTTTTCACGATTGGAGACAAATCTGGTGATCGAGCAGGCCAAGGCAACATGTCGACACTCTGTAGAGTATGTTGGGTTATAACAGTTGTAATTGGGCCAGTCGTATCCTGTTTGAATACATCGCATGGTACGCTGTTCAAGAATGACAGCTCAACTGGTCGATCACCAGACTGGCTTACAGATTTGGAGTCAGGGTGTGCGAGATAACCACGAGAGTGCTCCTTCTGTCATATAAAACTCGCACCGCTGACCGATACGCTAGGTGTGGGTGCAGTGTGTCTTGCGCACAGACAGGTTGATTGCAGACCCTCAGTTGGCCTCTTCCTAACCACCACGCGGCCATCACTGACACCGCAGCAGAGCCAGCTTTCATCAGAAAACACAATAGTCTTCCATCCTGTCCTCCAAAGACCTCTCGCTTGACACCACTGAAGTCGCAAATGACGGTGGTTTGGAGTCAGTGGAATTCACGCTACAGGCCGTCTGGCTCGGAGCTGTCCTTGAAGTAACCGATTTGTAACGGTTCGTTGTGCCACCGTAGTGCCAACTGCTTCTCAGACTACTGCTACAGATGCAGTATGATGAGCCACAGCTATACACCGAATACGACGGTCTTCCGGCTCGGTAGTGCCACGTTGTCGTTCGGAGGCCGACCTTCTTGCGAGCGTATATTCTCGTGACCACAGCTGCCAGCAGTCATGTACAGTGACTACAATTCTGCCAGGGGTCCCTGCAGTATCGCAGAAGGAACATCCAGCTTCTCGTAGCCCTGTTACACGACCTTGTTCAAAGCCAGAGAAGTGCTGATAATGGGGCCTTTGTTTTACGTTTGTTGGTATCTTACGAAAGCTTTTCGAGACATTATCCATTCCGTTCAGCAGATCTTCCAAGCCTGTCGCCTTCTCTAACGGAACGACAGTCTCGCCGATAAAACTTACAGTTTTAATTCCCTTTCTCTGAACTCTAAGTCTACGTATACGTTGAACAACAAGGCGCCCAATTTTGGAACCTCTTTCCTGGTACTGATCCTACAAAAACCTTGATTTTCTATAGAATAACTTCTGATGGCGCAGAAGGGATGTCACATTGCTTTGAAGTAGACGAGGGCATACACTAAAGTCACACAGCACAAAACCCAGGCTGTATGGATCGTCATTCAGTGTTCTGTTAGGCCAAATATTGAATATGAGTCTGTGGCGCAACGCAGTATTGTTCATTGTGAAGGATTCAATTTTATACAGCCCTCTGTCTGCGCTTCGTGCCTTTGTACTTGCAGTGCTGTCAGCCGGCCTGCAGCCGATTTCTATTATTGCAGCTCCGCTCCACGTGTCACATTCTTCTCACGAAACATTGTTTTGCGGCCGAAAGAGTACCGCACAAAAGAAAAAAAATTTCTCCACACGTTATTCATTCGCCTCCGTATACATATAATACATTATAAAAACAAAAACAATATAGATAAGGCCAATTGCAATAGCTACACGAAAATGACACAGTTTCGAAGTGGGCGGCTATATTTTCTTAAATTTACCTACATGTTATCTAGAATCACTAGCTGAACGAAGCTGACGCATACAAGAGAAGCTATCAATAAAAACAAACTTGTGTGCGGCAGAACAATGTAAAGCACATTAGCAAGAAATGAGAAGAGACATAAATACTGTAGAAATAAAAGTGATAAATACTACCGTATGGCTTTTTGGACTTTAAAGTAATGGGGTTGGACAAAAATACGGAAACACCGCGAGAAATGCATGCTTAAAGAACATAAATGGAGACGCTAGTCTAGCGTGCAGGTTGCGCTGTTGTATTTCACCACGAGCGGCGCCTGTGTAATGTCCTCAATAGGTTGCAAGTGCCAGTCGCAGGCAGAACAGTGTTCTGTGTAGCTGTGAGTGCATTATGTCGCAGCTGAGTGAATTCGAAATAGGGGAAATTGTTGGTAATCGTTTGGTGGGTGATTTCCTAATCAAGGGAGGCGAAGTGTTTAATGTTTCACGTTGCCCCACATCGAAGATTTGTATCACATACAGTAAAGTCGGAAAACCCTCATCCGTTAAGTCAGAATGCGGACGAAAGTGTGTCTTTGTGATCGTGACATACGATTATTGAAGAGAATTGTGACGAAAAATAAGAGGACGTCAGCTGTAAAACATACTGCAAAATTGAATGTCAAAACCAAAACAACAGACACTTTTAATCTGCTAGGAAGTTTAATATCAGCGGTCACTCCACTGCAGAGTGAAAATCTCATTCTGGAAACATCCGTCAGGCTGTGGCTAAGTCATGTCTCCGCAATATCCTTTCTTTCAGGAGTGCCAGTTCTGCAAGGTTCGCAGGAGAGCTTCTATGAAGTTTGGAAGGCAGGAGACGAGGTAATGGCAGAACTGAAGCTGTGAAGACAGGTCGTGAGTCATGCTTGGGTTGCTCAGATGGTAGAGCAATTGCCCGCGAAAGGCAAAGGTCCTGAGTTCGACTCTCGGTCCGGCTCACAGTTTTAATCTGCCAGGAAGTTTCAGCACGAAGTGACCTCCATAAGCAGAGAACTGCAGGGCGAGCTTATATTCGAAACCATTAAGTAGTGACTCAAATGTCGTTAACAGCAGTAAAACCTGGACTGGGGAATAATAAAAGAAAGTCATTTGGTCGAATGAATCCTCTTTCACCTTGTTTCCAACTTGTGGCCGAGTTTACGTCTCTAGAGTGCAACTTTGGTTCGGGATGATTTGGGCAGCCTTATCGTGATATCACAAGGGCCCGATTGTTAGTCTGCACACAAGGCTAATTGTCAAGGATTATGTGCCTAGTTTGGCTGGTCAGGTCCATCCCATAGTACAACGTTTGTTCCTCAATGCCGATTCCTTGTTCCAAGACGACAGGGCTCCTTTTCAAACTGTTCACTTGTCCAGGACTGGTTTTGTGAGTCCCAATATCTTGCAGTCTTTGTGGTCGACTTTGCAGAGATGGGTGAGTGTTCGCTATCCGTATCCATCATCGATAGCTTATGAGGAAGCCGCTTTGAATGCCAACGAATTTCCTACACCGTATTAGGCATGATAATGTGTTCTGTTTCTGGTGTTTGGATACTTTTGTGCAAACCCAATACTACATCGAGAAGGCACGGATGTGCTTGGATCATAACAACGTGAGGATGATGCTTCATAGTTCGGTGCGGAATGGGACAACGTGGATGCTTCGATGTTTCCGCATGAATCTTCATGTGGAAACAACGGCTGTGACATTCCGAACAGACTCGATATAATCACAACTTCCTATTGATGCGAAAATTTCAGTTCGTTGTGCTGGACCATAATGGTATTGACATTTCTTTTTGTTTAGCTTGATTGTTATATTGATGGGTGATGGGTGATTACATCTGCTTAACCGTCGTAAGAACTTAGTCATCGCCAGGAGAAAACGCACTGAAATGAAATGTGCGGCTAGGGCCTCCCATCGGGTAGACAGGTTGCCTGGTGCAAGTCTTTTTAGTTGACGCCACTTCGGCGACTTGCGCGTCGATGTGGATGAGATGAAGACAACGCAACACCCAGTCCCTGAGCGGAGAAAATATCTGACACAGCCGGCAATCGAACCCGAGCCCGTCAACATGGCACTCCGTCGCGCTGATCATTCACTTATCGAGGCGGACGAAAACGCATTAATACTATGTAACACTGCCTCTAGTCTTGATGTCTTCATATGAAGACATCGCAAGTTTTTTCACGTCATCTCCAGATGATGCAGCTCATCGATGAGTAGACGCCGAGGCAATGGCAATCCTGACAGCTGCGTTTCACCCACTGTTCTCCAATATTTTCATTAGCATTACGATCAAACGATTTAGTGGAACAGTCGATGAATAATAGGGTTCCTGAGTACATGTCAGATCAGGAATATTTTATATTTCACGTTTAAGAAATCATTAACGCAGTAAGATTGTAGCCAGCCGGTGTGGCCGAGCGGTTCTAGGCGCTATAATCTGGAACCGCGTGACCGCTACGGTCGCAGGTTCGAATCCTGCCTCGGGCATGGATGTGTGTGATGTCCTTAGGTTAGTTAGGCTTAAGTAGTTCTAAGTTCTAGGGGACTGATGACCTCAGCAGTTAAGTCCCATAGTGCTCACAGCCATTTGAACCATTTGAAGTAAGATTGTACCAATATACCATCGCCTTATCGTTGTACAGGCTCACGTATGCAGGGTATGGCAGTAGGCATCCCTAGCTTGGAGAAGAAATATGCCGCCAGGTTCAGATTGAATCGTAATACGGTTTTACTCTACGCCATTGGGCTCCTACTTACCTTACATCTGTAGCGAATCTCTTGCCCAGACCAAAGTCCCAAGCGATTGGAATAAGGTGCAGGTAACTCCTACATTAGATGGGTAAAAGAACGGACGCGCATAATTATGGACCCATTTCCTAATATCGGTTTGCTGCCGAAATCGTGAACATATTCCCAGTTCGAGTATAATAAATTTCCTTGAGACGAAAAAACTTCTGCCCACAAATCAGAACAGATTTAGAAATTATCGCTCGTAGGAAACTCAGTTGGCCCTCTTTTTCACATGATATCCTGCTAACAATGGATGAAGGGCAACACACAAAACAATATTCAAATGTGTGTGAAATCTTATGGGACTTAACTGCTAAGGTGATCATTCCCTAAGCTTACACACTACTTAACCTAAATTATCCTAAGGACAAACACACACACCCATGCCCGAGGGAGGACTCGAACCTCCGCCGGGACCAGCCTCACAGTCGATGACTGCAGCGCCCTAGACGCTCGGCTAAACCCGCGCGGCAGAAACACACAGATTCCATATTCCTAGATTTGTGGAAAGCATTTGACACGGTGCCCCACTGCAGACTGCTAACAATGTCAGAAGGATACGGCATAAGTTCCCTACACGTAAGTGGTTCGAAGATTTTTTTTAAGTAATAGAATCGAATACTTTATACGGCGAGTGCTCATCAGAGACAAAGAGTATCGTCAGGAGTGCCCCAGGGAAGTGTGATAGGACCGCTCTTATTCTCTGTAAACATAAATGGTCTGACTTACAGGGTGAGCAGCAGTCTGAGGCTGTTTGCTGATAATGCTGTGGTATACGTTGAAGACGTCATCGCTAAGTCATTGTAGGAAGATACAAAATGTTTTTGTCAAAATTTCAGGTTGAATGGCAGCTTACTCTAAGTGTAGAAAAATGTAAGTTAATGCAGATGAGTAGGAAAAAGAAACTCGTAAAGCTTAAATATAATACACTACTGGCCATTAAAATTGCTACACCACGAAGATGAAGTGGTACAGACGCGAAATTTAACCGACAGGATGAAGATGCTGTGAAACGCAAATGATTAGCTTTTCAGCGCATTCACGCATTCACACAAGGTTGGCGCCGGTGGCGACACCCACAGCCTGATGAGATGAGGAAAGTTTCCAACCGATTTCTCATACACAAACACCAGTTGACCAGCGTTCCCTGATGAAACGTTGTTGTGTTGCCTCGTGTAAGAAGGAGAAATGCATGCAATCACGTTTCCGACTTTGATAAAAGTCGGATTGTAGCCTATCGCGATTGCGGTTATCGTATCGCGACATTGCTGCTCGCGTTGGTCGAGATCCAATGACTGTTAGCAGAATATGGAATCAGTTGGTTCAGGAGGGTAATATGGAACGCCGTGCTGGAACCCAACGGCCTCGTATCACTAACAGTCGAGATGACAGGCATCTTATCCGCATGGCTGTAAAGGATCGTGCAGCCACTTTTCGATCCCTGAGTCAACAGATGGGGACGTTTGCAAGACAACAACCATCTGCACGAACAGTTCGACGACGTTTGCAGCAGCATGGACTATCACCTCAGAGACCAAGGCTGCGATTATCCTTGACGCTGCATCACAGACAGGAGAGCCTGCGATGGTGCACTCAACGACGAACCTGGGTGCACGAAAGGCAAAACGTCATTTTTTCGAATGAATCCAGGTTCTGTTTACAGCATCACGATGGTCGCACCCGTGTTTGGCGACATCGCGGCGAACACACATTGAAAGCGTGTATTCGTCATCGCCATACTGGCGTATCACCCGGCGTGATGGTATGGGGTGCCATTGGTTACACGTCTCGGTCACCTCTTGTTCGCATTGACGGCACTTTGAACAGTGGACTTTACATTTCAGATGTGTTATGACCCGTGGCTCAACCCCTCATTCGTTTCCTGCAAAACCTTACATTTCAGCCGGATAATGCACGACCGTATGTTGCATGTCCTGTACGGGCCATTCTGGATAGAGAAAATGTTCGACTGCTGCCTTGACCATCACATTCTCCAGATCTTTCACCAATTGAAAACGTCTGGCAATGGTGGCCGAGCAACTGGCTCGTCACAATACGCCAGTCACTACTCTTGATGAACTGTGGTATCGTGTTGAAGCTGCATGGGCAGCTGTACCTGTACACGCTATCCAAGCTCTGTTTGACTCAATACCCAGGCGTATCAAGGCCGTTATTACGGCCAGAGGTGGTTGTACTGGTACTGATTTCTCGGGATGTATGTACCCATATTTCGTGAAAATGTAATCACATGTCAGTTCTAGTATAATATATTTGTCCAATGAATACCCGTTTATCATCTGCATTGCTACTTGATTTAGCAATTTTAATGGCCAGTAGTGTATTATTAGTACACTTCTTGACACAGTCGCGTCAATTACATATAGGTGAATTGTTTTCAAAGCTAATTCAAATGCATGAAGCACGCAAGGATGGTAGGGAAGGCGAATGGTCGATGTCGGTTTATTGGAAAGTTTTTAGGAACGTGTGGGTCGGTTGCAACAGAGTCCACCTATAGAACACTAGTGCGACCTATTCTTGAGAATTGCTCGAGTCCTTGGGCTCCACACCGCGTTCGCTAAGAGGAAGACAACAAAAAAATTGGGGTCGAGATGCTAGATTTGTTACCGGCATGATCGATTAACAAGCGAGTATTATGGAGACGGTCAAATAGGAATCCGTGGACGTAAGACGACGTTCATTTCGCAAAACACTATTGTGAAAATTTAGAGAACCGACGTTTGAAGGTGGCTACAGAACGATTCTACTGCCGACAGCGTAGATTTCGCATAAGCACAATCAAGATAAGAGAAATGAGACCTCGTATTGAGGAATATACACTGTGTGATAAAAAGTATCCGGACACCTGGCACAATATCGTGTTGCCCCACCCTTAGACTTGTTGACAGCTTCAACTCTCGCTGTCATACGTTCAAGCAGGTACTGGAAGGCTTCTTGGGGAACGGCATTCCATTCTGAACTGTGGAGAGGTATCCATGTTGGTCGATGAGGCCTGGCACTAAGTTGGCGTTCCAAAACATCCCAAACGTGCTTTACAGGATTCAGGTCAGTATTCTGTGCAGGCCAGTCTATTACAGGGATATTATTGTCGTTAACAATTAAACCACAGGCTGTGCATTATGAACAGGTGCTCGATCGTGTTGAAAGATGCAATCGCCATCCCCGAATTGCTCTTCAACAGTGGAAAGCAAGAAGGTGCTTAGAACATCAATGTAAACCCGTGCTGTGATAGTGCCACCCAAAACAACAAGGGGCGCAAGCCCCCTACATGAAAAACACGACCACACCAGAACACCACCGCCTCCGAATTTTACTGTTAGCACTACACACACTGGCAGATGACGTTCACCGGGCATTTGCCATACACACAACCTGCCAACGGACCACCACATTGTGTACCGTGATTCGTCACTCCACACAACGTCTTCCCACTGTTCAATCGTCCAATGTTTACGCTCCTTACACCAAGCCAGGCGTCGTTTGCCATTTACTGGCGTAATGTGTGGCTTATGAGCAGCCGCTCGACCATGAAATACAAGTTCTCTCACCTTCCGCCAAACTGTCATAGTACTTGCAGTGGATCGTGATGCAGTTTGTAATTTCTGTGTGATGGTCTGTATAGATGTCTGTCTATTACACATTACGACCCTCTTCAACTGTCGGCGGTCTCTGTCAGTCAACAGACGAGGTCGGCCTGTACGCTTTTGTGCTGTACGTGTCCCTTCACGTTTCCACTTCACTATCACATCGGAAACAGTGGACCTAGCGATGTTTAGGAGTGTTGAAAACTCGCGTACAGCCTTGTGACACAAGTGACACCCAATCACCTGACCACGTTCTAAGTACGAAAGTTCCACAGAGCGCCCCATTCTGCTCTCTCACGATTTCTAATGACTACGGACGTCGATGATATGGAGTACCTAGCAGCAGGTGGCAGCATAATGCACCTAATATGAAAAACGTATGTTTTTGGGGATGGCCGGGTACTTTTCATCTCATAGTGTAGTCGTTTTCCCTCCGCTCTGGAACCGCGAGACCGCTACGGTCGCAGGTTCGAATCCTGCCTCGGGCATGGATATGTGTGATGTCCTTAGGTTAGTTAGGTTTAAGTAGTTCTAAGTTATTGGGGACTGATGACCTTAGAAGTTAAGTCCCATAGTGCTCAGAGCCATTAAATCATTCTGAAGATTTCACGTTCTTCAGGGGGTCTCTTTTGAACGAATCAAACTTCAACAGCTTCTGTTGGATTCCGTCAGTTTCAGTAAAGTATTAAACAACTAAAGGAAACATCTTTTCAGCCTTGTGGTTCTATGCGTCGGTACCTATGCCGTAAAGTGAAACTTCTTGCAGTTGTTTTATACGTTCGGACGCAGAGTATGGTGCGAGAATATCTTTAACAGTCTCTGTGCAGATTGCCTTGCCGCTACTTTGGAGTCGGGATACGCTGTGGCTTACAGCTTCACGGTACAGTCAAGAGAATTGAAGGACTGGTGATATTTGAAAACTTCATAAGCTGTCGTTAGTTCTGCAGCAGCTACGAGCAGTTCTTCCTGGGTATCTTCTTTAGTCATGAATGTAGAAATAGGCTTTAACGTCGATGCTAGCACGAATCTATTTGTACGATCTTCATAGGGATGTGATGCCTCACGTCTGCATTACCTCCGTGAGTTACTGAGATTAAACAGCTCCAAATCTCATACAGCATTTCCTGATGCATACGTCCTTTCTTGACGAGAGATCATTCTTTTGTGTAATCATCCGAGAAATGACACTTTCTCTTTGTTTTGGCCATTTTTGTAAGCTATGGTAAGTTTATTACACAATAAACAATCGACAATAACACTTCAGTCGTCGAAGTACATGTTACTATACACTTCACGTCCTATGCATCCGTAGTAAACACTCAATTATCAACTTTCATTCGTTGTTCATACTATGTTTAGAAAGAATCAACGTGTCACATCGCTATTTAAAGGAGAACTGCTCCATTAGTAGGCGTGGAGCTGCTTAAATAGTTCCAGACCCGTACTACCAGAGAAATCTGTTATTTTCTCAATTGATGGCACTAGATCTAAAATGTGCTTGCATCATCGATACGGGATATTGCCGGAGGTTCGAGTCCTCCCTCTGGCGTGTGTGTGTGTGTGTGTGTGTGTGTGTGTTGTTCTTAGCATAAGTTAGTTTAAGTTAGTTTAAGTAGTGTGTAAGTCTACGTACCGATGACCTCAGCAGTTTGGTCCCTTAGGAATTCACACACATTTCAATGTCCGCAGCTCGTGGTCTAGTGGCTAGACATGCTGCGTCTGCATCATGGAGTCCCGGGTTCGATTCCCGGCCGGGTTGGGGATTTTTCTCTGTCCGGGGACTGAGTGTTTGTGTTGTCCTCATCATTTCATCATCATCATCATTCGTGACGGTAGCTAGATTGGACTGTGCAAAGAATTGGATTGTGTAAAAACTGGGACTTTGTCGGGCGCTGATGACCGCGCAGTTGAGCGCTCCAAAACCAAACATTATCATCCTCACACATTCGAACATTCGATACAGGATATGCAACATGCAACACCATGTGTGAGACAAACTCGCCAACATAAACTTGTTGACATAAATAAAGCTGATTGAGGCCGCATTTACATGTTGCGTCAACAGATTTTGCAAAATCGGAACAAAATTAGATGTTGTCGGGACAAGAAGGTCCATAACGGTGATGGTCCTGATATATCTGGACGGATGGTAATCCTACGATAACATGAATGAGTGGTACAAGTCACAGAATAAAAACACCCTTAAAATATCACGGAGCCTCCTCTGTCTTGAAGCATACATTTCACACCCTACAGGTTAAACACGTCATTGCACCATCGGCGCAATCGACACCTTTCATCATTTGCAAATGGACAGAATCGTGTTTGGCAGACCACACTACACACCTCTAGTCAGTCCAGTTTTGTGTTGTTTGGCCCACTAAACACGTGCAGTTGCCCGTGCCTCTGTGAGAAATTCCGTTTTGCGAGGTAGCAGACTCCAAATGGCCATTCCACGTAGTGCCTTTCACAAAGGTCGTCTGAAAACAGATTCACTGACTGTACGATCTAACACAGATTGTCGCTGACGAGCCCACACACTTGTATGCGGTCCTTATCGGTTCAGGTCTTTTTACGACCACTGTTCTTAGGTCCTGTTACGTGGCTACAAGTGGGACACTGTTCCTCAAAGGACTCCGGATGCAATAACGATTGTCAACATGGCCGGACACATTTGTATAGTGCACCATTCTCACCGTTTTAGTTTAGAAAATAAACCTTCACGATGAATAACCAGAAATGTGTCTGTAAGACTTGAGAGTTTATTGCCTTGAAGTCGCCATTTCCTATTGAACAGTGAAATCCAAGGGTTAGATCATATGGACGTAATGAGCAGTCGTTCCTGTAGGCAGTCAATTTCGGCCCTAACTATGTCGAAATGACGTGTGATAGACGTCGTGCTCGATCTTGATGTGAATCTAAGTGTGTAATTCGTTTACCCAGCCTAACCCAGGAGAAAACAAGTGTCAGACCTTAGTACATAATTCATCGACTTCTTGGAGTGGAGTCTCGGTGGATCTTCTCGCTATTCGAAATTCAAACTGACCGAAGTCATGTAGACCATAAACATTTAGGGTATTCAATTTATTACTGGCCACACTGTAAATTTATCTAGTTACACTTTTATATGAAACATCAACTTGAAATTTTCCTTTTATCAGCGTCTCATGTCCATTATATCTCGTAATTTTCTTGACAAATGATTGTAATGAAGGAAATCCAAAAGATGTATATGTAATCCAGTTTATAAGCGATGCAGAGGTTCCTGTGTCCTATTAACTACTATTGTTCTACCTAGCATTTGTAGACACATGAACACTTTATGTGGATTGCAAGTTTCTGAGTTTGCTAAAATTTGAACTTTAAGCACTAAAGCACTACCGTTCACTATCGTGTGGCTTCTTGGCGTTGCGAGAAACACAAGAATTACAACATTGCTTATGTGAGTCTGCCTATGACAATGGAAGCATACTCTCCACATCTACATCATACTCCACAAGCCACCTAGTGGTATGTGGCGCAGGGTACTTTCGGTACCACTACCTGATCCCTTCAACCCTGTATCACTCGCGAGTAGTGCGTGGGAAGAATGATTGTCGGTAAGTCTCTGTATTGGCTCTAATTTCTCGAATTTTCTCCTCTTGGTCAATACGCGAGATGTATGCGGGGGGAAGCAATATGTTGTTTGACTCCTCCTGAAAAGTGCTGTCCCGAAATTTCTGTAGTACTCCCTACTGCTTAAAGCACTGATGGCGTCGCTACCCTTACAAAATACTCGGCAATATATTTAGCAACGTGAATTATTGAGAATAATGTGCATTTCATCACGAAAAAAACCATTTGCTCTGATTTATATGATTCACACGAAGATTAAATTGATCAAGTGTGAAGAAAACCTGTTGTCAGATAAAGTTAGCCACACAAGCGTGAGTATGTCAGAAGAACGTTAAGTAAATTAACAAAAACCTAAGCCAGCTTCAAACTTTCAAACCATATCGTCAATTCTGACGATATCATTCGGAATCTGGCCCACGAAGAATGTTTCTAAGCAAATTCACATACTGCCAAAAAAATAATAGCACACAGGGAAAGACGACGTCGAGTTTGAGCCGACGACGACATATGCCACCTGGGGAATAATAGATGTACTGATAATGGCTTCAACATCGGCCACCAACAGATGGCTTAGTTGCATAGCTACCAGAGCGCTATCTGTGTCTGCACTTTGATAGGGAAAGCGCATAGCCACAAGTCCCAGTGTGGTGCAAACGTGTGCAGTAAGCAGGCAACTACACCATGGAGACACACACGTGTTTCCAGCATTTTTATGCCGCTTTACTGTAGTATTTCGGTTCCGTTATACAGTGTCGTTTAGTGATGTGGTTTTAATTGTGCCCTCGACCTGTTTATCGCCCATGACTGTTCCGTGCTACGCCGTCCGTCACGTGGCTTTTATCATCGTTCTGCGATTTTTTATGCTCCGGCCGTCCTATGCCTGGTGCCTTTTAATCTAGTGTGTGTTTTTTGTGTAAAATACTTTTTCAGATTTTTATCTCCGTTTTACAGTCACCGCTTTGTATGCTTTCTTTTCTTATGTTCCGCCTTTTTTGTTTCTATAGTCCACCATGTTTTCTTCTTTATATTGTTTTAATTGTCTTCCTGTCCATTTACGATGTGTGACAGTAAAGTAATAAGACTGATGTGAAAAAAAAATGTTGCTTACCGTTTTAGTCAAGTTTAATGTTGTCGCCTTCAAAGTAGTTCCCTTCTGATTGCACACACTTTTTCCAGCGCTTCTGCCATTGATGGTAACATTTCTGGAACTCATCTTCTGTAATATCCTCCAAGACCCTCGTCACAGCTTTTTAGACATCTTGTGTTGTTTGAAAATGGTGTCCCTTGACCGCTATTTTGACTCTCGGAAATAGAAAAAAGTCGCACGGAGCGATATCTGGTGAATAAGGTGGCTGTGGTACTACTGAAATTTGTTTTGAGGTTAAAAATTGTTGTACTGACAGAGCAATATGGGATGGCGCATTATCGTGATGCAGAATCCAGTTATCAGCAATGTTGGCACGGACACGAAGAACTCTTTTACGAAGTCTTTCTAAAATTTCTTTGTTGTAATATTGGTTACCTGTTTGCCCAGGAGGCACCTACTCTTTATGAACAATTTCCTTGGTATCAAAGAAGCACACAAGCATGCATTTCACTTTTGACTTTGGCATGCGAGCTTTTTTTGGTCTGTGTGATCCCTTTGAGCACCATTGCGGACTTTGGCGTTTGGTCTCTGGATCGTACTGAGAAAAAAAAAACAACTTTCATCGCCAGTGATAACACGGCTCCACAATTCTGGATTGATTTCCGTTTGCTCTAACAGATCGGCTGCCACATTTTTCCGTGTTTCTCGCTGTTGTGGTGTGAGATTTTTGGGGACCATTTTTGCACAAATCTTTCTCATACCAAAATCTTCAGTTATTATTAGACGAGCCGTTCCTCGATTGATGTTCAGTTCTTCTGCAATCATTTTCACGGATAATCTTTGATCATATTATACGAGTTCATACACCATGGCCAAGTTGACATCTGTCTGTGAGGTTGATGGTCGTCCACTGCGGTATTCATCTTCAACATTCGTTCTGCCTTCACTAAACATTTTATGCCAGCGAAAAACTTGAGCTCTTGACATAACGTCCTCTCAAAAAGCCTTCTGAAGCTTACTGTAAGTTGTCGTCGCGTTTTCACCCAATTTAACGCAAAAAGAAATAGCATACCGTTGCACAATGTTATGTAGTTCCATCTCCATGATGACAGCGCAACTCACGACTGAGGAGTTACATCGATGTGCCACTTGGACTAGAAGCAGCTTACAGATAAAGGTCAAAGATATTGTGCCTACGCAAGCCTGCAGGGTTGCCACATCTTGCAAAGAAAATCAGTCTCATTACTTTATTGTCGTACCTCGTATGTCTCTCAGCTGAAGAGCAGCGCTTATATTGCTGCCAGTCCGCCCCTGATGGGGAATGGAAATTACAACGAAGGAAAAATAAAGTGCTTCCTGCAGCCAATTGAGCAAGTTTGAAAGGAGTCAGATTGTAGCCTTACAAGTAAAGAGTTGGTCCTTTCGGAGAATTATAACTCAAATCGGACATGCTCCATCAGTTTTGCAGCAATGCTGATATCAGTGGTTAGGTGAACATTCTCACGCCGGTAGATGAGGTTCTGGACGCCCGCCATGTTCGTGATGTGAGGGCAGTGGTGCCATAATGCATGACGCCGCATTCCATCGAGCTGACGTGCCCGTCTTCATCGCTCTTGCCTCCTCCTTAACAGTATCATGCGCAGTATGTCCATTTCCATGATTCTCAGCTGAAGTGCATAGAATTTTTTACAGTTTCCCTGACAGCATGTTTTCATGCATGCATAATAACGATAGAGTATTTGACTATATTCTGCAGATTGTCGTAAATGCCGCATTATGTCATCTTATTCTCGTTCACGGATTTTACGGATTTTACGTTTCGGAAAATGAGTTAGGAATAGTGTGTAGCACCACATGTGCAATACAGCTATAAAATCACCCGAAAAATTTATTCTGAGAGTTTCAAAGAATAAGAAGATAAACAGAATGTGGTTATAACTCGCTCCTAGAGATCCAAATGATTAAGTAGCCCACTTCCATATATGATATGTCAACGATTTGGGACTTAAAAACAAAATTGAAAAAAAGCGTTTTCGAGAGCTCCTGCAGTTCGTCGAAGTTTATAACATGCATCTCATGAATGAAAATGTTTCGTATATGATGCTACGGTCTAAAAATATTACGGCGGAGATCTTTCATCTCTGTCTACTGTGGCTGTGGATTCGATCGCAGATAAATACTTGTGACAAGCAAGATTATGAAGATGACTGCTTCTACTTACATTCCCAGTGATTTAATTTGTGCTCTGAGATTCCTGTCTAACCGCATACTCGGAAATCGCTACAAATTCGGAAAAAATGGTGAATTATTTCTGACAAGAAAAAATATAAAGGTCACTGCGAATGTTAAAAAAAATGGTTCAAATGGCTCTGAGCACTATGGGACTTAACTTCTGAGGTCATCAGTCCCCTAGAACTTAGAACTACTTAAACCTAACTAACCTAAGGACATCACACTCATCCATGCCCGAGGCAGGATTCGAACCTGTGACCGTAGCGGTCGCGCAGCTCCAGACTGTAGCGCCTAGAACCGCTCGGCCACTCCAGCCGGCGCGGATGTTTCACTTACAGCAATTTCATCTGCAGCAATTTCATATTTCGTATTTTAAACACACAGAAATCACGAAATCATTACTGAGGAAGTGCGCTCTTACATGTAAGTAATAACGAATACTGCAGAAAAATCTTAACTTACACGAATAACATTGTCTCCGAACGTTTTGCATATATGAAGAGGACAAAAAAACTTTTGCATCAATCCTTTCGTACAGCATTCCAGCGCGCTAACCACTTCGCCACGCCAAGCAACAGAAAAGAACTACTTAAAAATGGTTCAAATGGCTCTGAGCGCTATGGGACTTAACGTCTATGGTCATCAGTCCCCTAGAACTTAGAACTACTTAAACCTAACTAACCTAAGGACATCACACACATCCATGCCCGAGGCAGGATTCGAACCTGTGACCGTAGCGGTCGCGCAGCTCCAGACTGTAGCGCCTAGAACCGCTCGGCCACTCCGGCCGGCGCGGATGTTTCACTTACAGCAATTTCATCTGCAGCAATTTCATATTTCGTATTTTAAACACACAGAAATCACGAAATCACTACTGGGGAAGTGCGCTCTTACATGTAAGTAATAACGAATACTGCAGAAAAATCTTAACTTACACGAATAACAATGTCTCCGAACGTTTTGCATATATGAAGAGGACCAAAAAAAATTGCATCAATCCTTTCGTACAGCATTCCAGCGCACTAACCACTTCGCCACGCCAAGCAACAGAAAAGAACTACTTAAAAATGGTTCAAATGGCTCTGAGCACTATGGGACTTAACGTCTATGGTCATCAGTCCCCTAGAACTTAGAACTACTTAAACCTAACTAACCTAAGGACATCACACAACACCCAGTCATCACGAGGCAGAGAAAATCCCTGACCCCGCCGGGAATCGAACCCGGGCGCGGGAAGCGAGAACGCTACCGCACGACCAAGAACTACTTAATCTCATGTTATTTTGTAGGGGAGCGTAAGCTGACCTCGTTGCCTAACGGTGCTGCGGAAGTCATAAATGTGTGATAGTTTGAAAGGTTTCCAATATCAGCCTTCACATAATTGCTTTCCATTGTTACTTGAGTTGTGAACACGTTTCGTTAATTACTAACTAAACCATTTGTGGGAAAAAGTGCAAAAAGTCACGTCAGTTCACACTCATGTAATATACGTATGCAGAGCCGATGTCTTGATATTTAATGATCTTGAAACTCTTATTTGCATAAAAATAACACGTATTTTGAGAGAATATTGACCGAACCCGTTTTTTTAATGTAATCATTCACAGTAACAACCTAAACTAACCATATTTCTAACAAAGGAAAATAGTCTATTATGAACTCACTTTCCAACAGGATGCGTCCTCTGGTGATTGTTTAGTAACACAATCACTAAATCCAAAGCTAAAACCGCTTAATATGTTTAAAATAGCAAATTACAGGTGTACATATACCACAGTTCACCGATCGACAGGGCCACACCGAAATCCAAAACCTCTGGGTACAATTGTCGTAAAATCGGTGGGAGGACCGTTCGGTAACAGGGTTGGGTTGTGTGGGGAAGGAGACCAGACAGCGAGGTCATCGGTCTCATCGGATTAGGCAAGGACGGGGAAGGAAGTCGGCCGTGCCCGTTGAAAGGAACCATCCCTGCATTTTCCTGTAGCGATTTAGGGAAATCACGGAAAACCTAAATCAGGATGGCCGGACGCGGGATTGAACCGTCGTCCTCCCGAATGCGAGCCCAGTGTCTAACCACTGCGCCACCTCGCTCGGTTCGGTAACGGGTCTCAGAAGCTTACTGAATAGGATATTTTGATAAAGAACCAAAAATGACGTCACTACCGAGACTAACCTACTACACCGATCGGTATGAACGATAGAGAATAGGGCCCCTGTCTTCTACTGACGCCACAGCAGCGACGTGCACGCCTCGACTGGTGCAGTCAGACGATCACTTGGAAGATGGAATGACGCGCCGTGGTCTTTAGCGATGAAAGCAGATTCTGCCTGCACGCAAGTGATGGTCGTTCGTGTGTACGATGTAGACTCGGTGAGCGTTGTCTCGTACAGCGCATTCGTCCTAGACACACCGGTCCCACCCCAAAACCTTATGGTCTGGGGTTCGATAAGCTACAAGTCTCGTGCACCTTTGATGTTTCTGGAGAGCACTCGGACTATGCAGAACGTTCTTAGTCCCGTTCCTTTGCCTCCCTTGCAGTGGGAAGGTGAGATGTTGTTCCAACAAGATAATGCTAGCCCACACACTGCTCATGAAAGTCAACGTGCTAAGCAAGACGAGCAGCAACTTTCCTGGCCAGCAGGAACTCCATACTCATCTCCAGTCGAGCACATGTGGGATATGATGGGACGAGAAGTGACTTGTGCCGCTCGTTAACCGACAGCTCTTATACATCTAATTGAACAGGTCAAGCAGGCGCGGAATAATGTATCCCAGGACAGTATACGCCATCTGTACGATCGACTGGATGTCAGAGTCAGCGCCTGCATTGCCTCCTGAAGAAGCTACACTGCCATGGGAGTTTCAGCATGGGTAGATACCTGGTACCTCTGAACTGCTTGTGCTTCGATCTGTAGTACTAATCATTTCATTTAATCCAAATGCACTGTTTGCGGCAATAAATCTTGATTGAATTTCAAACCTCTAAAAGCGTGTACAATTTTTTTTTCCGTAGTATATTTGCTGCCAAATCCACACATCTGTAGGATCGGGAGGTGAGCTATATGTCCTCGTCGCTCACTAAGCAGTGTTGAAAACATCTGTGGTTCATAATATGAAGTACCTTCAATTAAATATTGTCTCAATTTGTCTAAAATTTTGTTCTTGGTCGTATGGGCCCTTGCCGAAAGCTATCTGAAATAAAAGAAATAAAAATAAATTCCCTGCTGCAAAGTAAATTAATGACGTCCAAATGTATACACATCTTAGGATATAATGAGTATTATCGGTAAAGTAGTAAAGTAATTATTTATTTGTTGTTACATTGCTTGTAAATAAGATAATTAAACACCACAGAAATAACAGTGAAAGATATCTGTTACTTTGCTCTGGTATGTCTGGAAGTAATGACAGAAAAGTGGCCCCAATTTGTGCCATTGGTATGAAAATGGCAAAAAGAGTAAATACCCATAAAGTCACTGCGGGCCCCTAATTACTAAATGTTCCGAAGGAAAAGTAAAAAGGCACTCGCAGGCAACAAAACAAAACGTACATCTCGACTAGGAAGTGAAGTTTTATAATACAGCTGGATACAGTATGTACAGACAGAAAAACAATGGGGATCCTTCAAGACAGAGAAAAAGAAGATTGCCGATCAACCAACCAACCAGAAGATTGATGGTTTCTAAATCCAGTCAGAGGCGAAACTTTTAAAGGAATAGATCCATCTATACCAACAAAAATAGTTGAGCTCCTATACATAGTCAGCGTAACATTTTGAAATCGGATTACGCAAAGCCTCGGAAATAGACGAGGTAAGAGTGTGCAGTATGCAGACTTTATTCTGCCGAACAATAAATAAAGGCACGAATGGTAAATAGCGGACAATGAACGGTACAGGACCCCTCGTCTGTTTTACACCGAGTTGTTTGTCAGAGTTAATTGGGAATGACGTACCGCCTCCCGCTCTTTGCTACTACTCCACTGCGAACAACGCACAAAACGAATATGACCAGTATAATCCCTGTGCCTGTTCCAGAGCTCTCTAGCATGATACTTTCTGCAATGAGGCACATCGGTTCAACCTAATTTGGCGCACTAATTGGAAGGAAGTAACTTTCCTGGAAAACAGAACGCCTACCTGTTGTCTCGAAAGCGCAAATAAACAATTTGCACAGATGAATAAATATGAACAGCGATCGTAAAACAATTAACAGCAGCTGCCAAACTTCAAATTTAGTTAGAGACTAAAAAATCCCTTCGTAGTAGCTGATGATAAAACTGAATTAGCTGGTCGCAGGACATCGAGGCTGCTAGTTCTCATACCAAAGTCGCGTGAGACGAATATTGTTAAACTGAGTGAGAGGGATTGAAAGATTCTTCTTCTACATTCATCGATTCGGCATCAAGCATATTCTGTCTTCGTAAGAGTGTTTCTCCATCGCCTTACAACATCTCTTCTTCCTGCCATCTTATAAGCTAAGGCTGGTTTGGGAAGTCGTTTACTGTCCATTCTTTTTAAATTTCACACCACCAGATACTGAAGTATTTGGTTGTTCCGCTTTCAGTTGTCTCTGCTTTTAGTCCTTCTCAACTGTTTCGTTTTTTATGTGGTCTATTCTTGACTACCCATCTGTTCTTCTTAGAAACTTCGTCTCTTCACTTTGTATTTTACGTAATGTTCTTTTTGTAGGTACCCACATTCACTCCTGTGGAGAAGTACTCGAAGAGCCACAGTTTTATAAATATTTTCTTTCATTTCTTGTCTGATCTTCTTTTTAAATACATTGTGAATGGTGGCACATATATTTCCTAATCTAGCCAATTTTACATCTCGGTGTTTAATACTTTTTAGCCCAACATTAAACCAGTAATAAGTGAAAGACGACACTCGTTCACATGATGCATAACGATTTTGGTTCGAACCGGATCTTTGCGCGAGAAAGCCATCCCTTTAGTCTCCGTTTTATCATTTTCAACCCTGTACTGTTTACAAAGGTAATTCGGGTGGCACAGTGCGCGTTCTAAATCCTCGTCTTTTTCTTGCGATATCGGGCATCATCTGCACACAGGACCAAAACAAGGGAGCATAGAATAAAAGACGGTAAAGAGATGCAAAACAAATGAAACAGGTCCTACCGGTGCAACCATGATGATAGCGGTAAGAACCGCCGCGGGCTGCTGGCGGCAGATTACTGAGCGCGCGCTTGAGTGACAAGTAAACAGCGGGCATCCCTCACGTGGGAGAGAAGCACGCCCGCTGTTTACTTGTCACTCAAGCGCGCGCTCAGTAGTCTGCTGCCAGCAGCCCGCGGCGGTTCTTACCGACATGCATCATGGTTGTCCCGGCAGGACCTGTTTCATTTGTTTTGCATCTCTTTACCGTCTTTTATTCTATGCTCCCTTCTTTTGGTGCTGTTAACTACGACCTGTCTTTCTCTCTCGACTACTACTTAATACTGCTGTTCATTTTTAAGTCCCTTTTCCTGTTTTACAACTTTATTCTCCTTTCAGAGCGGACCTGCTTTTACAGCCGTCTTCCCTCCGCCTGTTTTGGATTTTGACTTTCATCACTATTTCCACGAATTTATTATAACTTGACTGGGAAGTATGCGACGTCCAATGCGCTCAAATTGTTCATGTAAATGACATGAAAATAAGTAATTTGACTACTATCTTTAAATTTGCTTTTCTCAGTTACATATTATGCATCACATTTTATTTTTCTCCCTAGAAACTGGCCTTTTCTAAAAAAAAAATTGAAGTTTCCTACTCCCTGTGTGTTATTCTTCTTCATTTAGACGTAAATGAAGATGCAACTCTAACGTTGAGAAACCATAGCACTATCAAAGGACCATTCAACAACTGTTTGCGGATTTGTTTTTTATTTTTCAAGAATGCAGTAACAGTCGATAATTTACAATGAAATAAATACCCCTAGCTTCATACAGGCGTTGATATAAGTCAACTTGGACAGTTGAAAATGTGTGCCCCGACTGGGATTCGAACCCGGGATGTCCTGGTTATATGGTAGACGCTCTATCCAATTTTTTTTTAATTCTTTGCTCATCTCATTTTGTTCTATTTTGTTCGTTGTATATGATTGGGGCGGACGTCTCATGACACCCCTTCAAGTTCTTCGTTGAACCGTTCACTCAGTTTTTTCATTACAGAGGGTAGCTAAACCCTCTGACCGAACACGCTGAGCTATTGTGCCGGCAATCCATCTGAGCCACCGGGGACACAGAGGATAGTGTGACTGAAGGGACTTATCTCTGCCACGCCTCCCGTGAGACCCACATTCTCAACTTATATATATATATATATATATATATATATATATATATATATATATATGAAGATGCTATCTGTTCTTTCGGACATGACCGCGCATAGCACCCTCACCCGAAAACCATCTTACCGACAGACTTTCGCCAGTTATATCTGCAGCGTCTTTCTTGACCCCCCCCTCAAAGTTGGGGTGTGCCATGCCCACCCGTCACATGATGCAACACCCTTATCCACGTTCTCATGCATTGAAAAAAAAAAAAAAAACAAACAAAGGATGAAGACAGAATGTGTTATATTTTGTTGTCTTTAATGTTTTTCTAATATTTTTGTTAAACTAACAATCATTTGTATATGTTTCAATTGTACCTTGAAGAAATGTTTCATTGTGTACATATATATGTACTATTAGTTTGTTCCATAAAAAAGAGAGATAGCGACAACCTAAAACAAAAATAGGTGTACAGTTACCACCCTGGAGGTACTGTGTTCGGGTCCTTTCCGTGTTTGTTTTTTTTTTTTTTTTAATCAGAATATTCCGACATTTTTCCATTTCGAAAAAAAAAGCGGTTCTAGGCGCTTCAGTCCGAAACCGCGCTGCTGTTACGGTCGCAGGTTTGAATCCTGCCTCGGGCATGGATGTGTGTGGTTCTAAGTCCAGGGGACTGGTGACCTCAGATGTTAGGTCCCATGGAGCTTAGAGCCATTTGAACCATTTTTTGACATTTTATATTAAGTTACACATAATCATCAAACTAAATTGTAACAAACTGCCCCATATGTTGCCATTTTATATCCAGATAAGATAAGCAACAAACAATTAACCCAATATAAAATGGCAGTTTCCTAGTTTTGTTTAATGTTTATCTGCAACCGAACATAAAATGTTAATGCATGTAGCAGTTTGTTGTAATTTTGTTACGGACAGTTATTACTTAAAGTGTGGTACAAAGACGGAAATGTTGTCAGCAAGTGCAGTTTCAGTTGTAAACTCCATCATTAGTACCAAAAAATGACCCATGACATTTTTGATAAATAATACTTTTTTATTTTTTAGAAGTGTGGTACAAAGATGGAATTATTGTTGTTAATAAGAGCACTTCAACATATAAGCTACATCACTACCGTTATATGTGTTTTGTACTGTTATACAAGAAACCATGAACCATGGACCTTGCCGTTGGTGGGGAGGCTTGCGTGCCTCAGCGATACAGATAGCCGTACCGTAGGTGCAACCACAACGGAGGGGTATTTGTTGAGAGTCTAGACAAAATGGCTCTAAGCACTATGGGACTTAACTGCTGTGGTCATCAGTCCCCTAGAACTTAGAATTACTTAAACCTAACTAACCTAAGGACATCACACACAGCCATGCCCGAGGCAGGATTCGAACCTGCGACCGTAGCGGTCACGCGGTTCCGGACTGTAGCGCCTAGAACCGCACGGCCACTCCGGCCGGCCAGAGTGTAGACAAGCGTGTCGTGACTGAAGTGGGGCAGGAGCCTTTTCGGTAGTTGTAGGGGATGCAGTCTGGATGATTGACTGCTCTGGCCTTGTAACACTAACCAAAACAGCCTTGCTGTGCTGGTACTGCGAACGCCTGAAAGCAAGGGGAAACTACAGCCGTAATTTTTCCCGAGGGCATACAGCTTTATTGTATGGCTAAATGATGATGGCGTCCTCTTGAGTAAAATAGTCCCCCATTCGGATCTCCGGGCGGTGACTACTCAGGAGGACGTTGTTATCAGGAGAAAGATAACTGGCGTTCTACGGGTCGGAGCGTGGAATGTCAGACCCCTTAATCGGGCAGGTAGGTTAGAAAATTTAAAAAGGGAAGTTGATAGGTTAAAGTTAGATATAGTGGGAATTAGTGAAGTTCGGTGGCAGGATGTACAAGACGTCTGGTCAGGTGAATACAGGGTTATAAATACAAAATCAAATAAGGGTAATGCAGGAGTAGGTTTAATAATGAAAAAAAGAGTAGGAATGCGGGTAAGCTACTACAAACAGCATAGTGAACGCATTATTGTGGCCAAGATAGATACGAAGCCCATGCCTACCACAGCAGTACAAGTTTATATGCCAACTAGCCCCGCAGATGATGAAGAAATTGATGAAATGTATGATGAGATAAAAGAAATTATTCAGATTGTGAAGGAAGACGAAAATTTAATAGTCATGGGTGACTGGAATTCGATAGTAGGAAAGGGGAGAGAAGGAAACGTAGTAGGTGAATATGGAATGGGGTTAAGGAATGAAAGAAGAAGCCGCCTGGTAGAATTCTGCACAGAGCATAAATTAATCATAGCTACACTTGGTTCAAGAATCATAAAATACGGTTGTATACATGGAAGAAGCCTGGAGATACTAGAAGGTGTCAGATAGATTATATAATGGTAAGACAGAGATTTAGGAAACAGTTTTTAAATTGTAAGACATTTCCAGGGGCAGATGTGGACTCTGACCACAATCTATTGGTTATGAATTGTAGATTAAAACTGAAGAAACTGCAAAAAGGTGGTAATTTAAGAAGATGGGATCTGAATAAATTGAAAGAACCAGAGGTTGTAGAGAGTTTCAGGGAGAGCATTAGGGAACGATTGACAAGAATGGGGGAAAGAAATACAGTAGAAGAAGAATGGGTAGCTTTGAGAGATGAAATAGTGAAAGCAGTAGAGGATCAAGTAGGTAAAAGGACGAGGGCTAATAGAAATCCTTGGGTAACAGAAGATATATTGAATTTAACTGATGAAAGGAGGAAATACAAAAATGCAGTAAATGAAGCAGGCAAAAAGGAATACAAACGTCTCAAAAATGAGATCGACAGGAAGTCAAAGTGGCTAAGCAAGGTTGGCTAGAGGACAAATGTAAGGATGTAACAGCATGTATCACTAGGGGTGAGATAGATACTGCCTACAGGGAAATTAAAGAGATCTTTCGAGAAAAAAGAAACACTTGCATGGATATCAAGAACTCAGATGGAAACCCAGTTAAAGCAAAGAAGGGAAAGCAGAAAGGTGCAAGGAGTATATAGAGGGACTATACAAGGGCGATGTTCTTGAGGACAATATTATGGAAATGGAAGAGGAGGTAGAAGAAGATGAAATGGGAGATATGATACTGCGTGACGAGTTTGACAGAGCACTGAAAGACCTAAGTCGAAACAACGCCCCGGGAGTAGACAACATTACATTAGAACTACTGACATCCTTGGGAGAGCCAGTCCTTACAAAACTCTACCATCTGGTGAGCAAGATGTATGACACAGGCGAAATACCCTCAGACTTCAAGAAAAATACAATAATTCCAATCCCAAAGAAAGCAGGTGTTGACACATATGAAAATTACCGAACTATCAGTTTAATAAGCCACGGCTGTAAAATGCTAACATGAATACTTTACAGACGAATGGAAAAACTCGTAGAAGCCGACCTCGGAGAAGATAAGTTTGGATTCCGTAGGAATGTTGGAACACGTGAGGCAATACTGACGCTACGACTTATCTTAGAGAATAGATTAAGGAAAGGCAAGCCTACGTTTCTAGCATTTGTAGACTTAGAGAAAGCTTTTGACAATGTTGATTGGGATACTCTCTTTCATATTATGAAGGTAGTAGGGGTAAAATACAGGGAGCGAAAGCTATTTACAATTTGTACAGAAACCAGATGGCAGTTATAAGAGTCGAGGGGCATGAAAGGCAAGCAGTGGTCAGGAAAGGAGTGAGACAGGGTTGTAGCCTATCCCCGATGTTATTCAATCTGTATATTGACCAAGCAGTAAAGGAAACAAAAGAAAAATTCGGAGTAGGAATTAAAATCCATGGAGAAGAAATAAATACGTTGAAGTTCACCGATGACATTGTAATTCTGTCAGAGACAGCAAAGGACCTGGAAGAACAGCCGAACGGAATGGACAGAGTCTTGGAAGGAGGATATAACATGAACATCAACAAAAGCAAAACGAGGATAATGGAATGCAGTCGAATTAAATCGGGTGATGCTGCTGGAATTAGATTAGGAAATGAAACGCTTAAAGTAGTAAATGAGCTAATGAGTTTTGCTGTTTGTGGAGCACTCACGATGGTCGAAGTAGAGAGGATATAAAATGTATATTGGCTATGGCAAGGATAGCGTTTCTGAAGAAGGGAAATTTGTAACATCGAGTATAGATTTAAGTGTCAGGAAGTCGTTTCTGAAAGTATTTGCATGGTGTGTAGCCATGTATGGAAGTGAAACCTGGACGATAAATAGTTTGAACCAGAAGAGAATAGCAGCTTTCGAAATGTGTTGTACAGAAGAATTCTGAATATTAGATGGGTAGATCACATAACTAATGAGGAGGTATTGAACAGAATTGGGGAGAAGAGAAATTTGTGGCACAACTTGACGAGAAGAAGGAATCGGTTGGTAGGTCATATTCTGAGGCATCAAGGGATCACAAATTTAGTATTGGAGGGCGGCGTGGAGGGTAAAAATCGTAGAGGGAGACCAAGAGATGAATACAGTAAACAGATTTAGAAGGATGCAGATTGCAGTAGGTACTGAGAGATGAAGAAGCTTGCACAGGATAGAGTAGCATGGAGAGCTGCAACAAACCAGTCTCTGGACTGAAGACCACAACAACATACAAGTTATCTTCACACATTTTGGAAAGTTATACAGGCAGTTTTATTTTGGTCCAAAGATAAAAATTCTGTTAATAAAGCATGCCTCTGCGTAGACTCTCCTCCGTCATTGTCACCGAAATAAACATACTGAGCCGCTGCCACGTTTATACTAGGGTTCATGAAACTAACATACATATACATCTTCATGAATACTCTGCAAATCATATTTAAGTGTCTGGCAGTGGGTTCATCGAACCACCCTAACAATAATTATCTATTATTCTAATCTCGTACAGCGCGCGGAAAAAACGAACACCTATATATTTCGGTGCGACCTCTGACTTCCCTTATTTTGTTATGATGATCGTTACTCCCTATGAAGGTCGGCGCAAAAAAAATATTTTCGTATTGCCGGCCGTTGTGACCGAGCGGTCCTAGGCACTTCAGTATGAAACCGCGTGACCGGTACGGTCGCAGGTTCGAATCCTGCCTCGGGCATGGATGTGTTTGATGTCCTTAGGTTAGTTAGGTTTAAGTAGTTCTAAGTTATAGGGGACTGATGACCTCAGATGTTAAGTCCCATAGTGCTCAGAGCCATTTTTGAAGCTCTGTTAAACCTATTGAGAGAAAACAACACATGGATTTGGACACAGGAATGTCAGAAAGATTTTGATGCTATCAAACAAGCTTTAGTAAATGCAGACGTATTACCATCACCCAGATATGACACAGGATTTCTGTTTAGCCACTGATGCAAGTTTTCAAGGCCTCGGTGCTACCTTGTTTCAGATACGTTTAATGGACAACACACCAACTGTATGTATTATAAGCTTTGCTAGCAGGACATTAACTGAATGTGAAACGTCATACTCAGTCACTGAATTAGAAGCACTAGCTGTTGTATGGGCATTCAGGAAATTTAGATACTATCTGTGGGGTAATCGCACTAAAGTCTTTTGTGACCACCAATCTTTATCATTTCTATTGACATGCAGACTATTACATCTACATCTACATCTACATTTATACTCCGCAAGCCACCCAACGGTGTGTGGCGGAGGGCACTTTACGTGCCACTGTCATTACCGCCCTTTCCTGTTCCAGTCGCGTATGGTTCGCGGGAAGAACGACTGTCTGAAAGCCTCCGTGCGCGCTCTAATATCTCTAATTTTACATTCGTGATCTCCTCGGGAGGTATAAGTAGGGGGAAGCAATATATTCGATACCTCATCCAGAAACGCACCCTCTCGAAACCTGGACAGCAAGCTACACCGCGATGCAGAGCGCCTCTCTTGCAGAGTCTGCCACTTGAGTTTGTTAAACATCTCCGTAACGCTATCACGGTTACCAAATAACCCTGTGACGAAACGCGCCGCTCTTCTTTGGATCTTCTCTATCTCCTCCGTCAACCCGATCTGGTACGGATCCCACACTGATGAGCAATACTCAAGTATAGGTCGAACGAGTGTTTTGTAAGCCACCTCCTTTGTTGATGGACTACATTTTCTAAGGAGTCTCCCAATGAATCTCAACCTGGTACCCGAGTTATCAAAAATTAATTTTATATGATCATTCCACTTCAAATCGTTCCGCACGCATACTCCCAGATATTTTACAGAAGTAACTGCTACCAGTGTTTGTTCCGCTATCATATAATCATACTATAAAGGATCCTTCTTTCTATGTATTCGCAATACATTACATTTGTCTATGTTAAGGGTCAGTTGCCACTCCCTGCACCAAGTGCCTATCCGCTGCAGATCTTCCTGCATTTCGCTACAATTTTCTAATGCTGCAACTTCTCTGTATACTACAGCATCATCCGTGAAAAGCCGCATGGAACTTCCGACACTATCTGCTAGGTCATTTATGTATATTGTGAAAAGCAGTGGTCCCATAACACTCCCCTGTGGCACGCCAGAGGCCTCTTTAACGTCTGTAGACGTCTCTCCATTGATAACAACATGCTGCGTTCTGTTTGCTAAAAACTCTTCAATCCAGCCACACAGCTGGTCTGATATTCCGTAGGCTCTTACTTTGTTTATCAGGCGACAGTGCGGAACTGTATCGAACGCCTTTCGGAAGTCAAGAAAAATAGCATCTACCTGGGAGCCTGTATCTAATATTTTCTGGGTCTCATGAACAAATAAAGCGAGTTGGGTCTCACACGATCGCTGTTTCCGGAATCCATGTTGATTCCTACAGAGTAGATTCTGGGTTTCCAAAAACGACATGATACTCGAGCAAAAAACATGTTCTAAAATTCTACAACAGATCGACGTCAGAGATATAGGTCTATAGTTTTGCGCATCTTCTCGACGACCCTTCTTGAAGACTGGGACTACCTGTGCTGTTTTCCAATCATTTGGAACCTTCCGTTCCTCTGGAGACTTGCGGTACACGGCTGTTAGAAGGGGGGCAAGTTCTTTCGCGTACTCTGTGTAGAATCGAATTGGTATACCGTCAGGTCCAGTGGACTTTCCTCTGTTGAGTGATTCCAGTTGCTTTTCTGTTCCTTGGACACTTATTTCGATGTCAGCCATTCTTTCGTTTGTGCGAGGATTTAGAGAAGGAACTGCAGTGCGGTCTTCCTCTGTGAAACAGCTTTGGAAAAAGGTGTTTAGTATTTCAGCTTTACGCGTGTCATCCTCTGTTTCAATGCCATCATCATCCCGGAGTGTCTGGATATGCTGTTTCGAGCCACTTATTGATTTAACGTAAGACCAGAACTTCCTAGGATTTTCTGTCAAGTCGGTACATAGAATTTTACTTTCGAATTCACTGAACGCTTCACGCATAGCCCTCCTTACGCTAACTTTGACATCGTTTAGCTTCTGTTTGTCTGAGAGGTTTTGGCTGCGTTTAAACTTGGAGTGAAGCTCTCTCTGCTTTCGCCAGATTAGCTCGTTGGTGTCTTTACCTGCAAGAATTTCAATTCAAAATAGTCCATATGGATGGAAAGCAAAACGTTATAGCTGATGCTTTGTCGAGGTTACCTCAAAATTTAACAGAACTTACAGAACAGACAACAGACTTTAGAATCCTATTAATGTATGATGGTACTTACAGACCATATTATCTAAAACTTTGCAAAAATATTAAATTCCTGCAAGAGAAAGACCCACAATGGAAGTCAGTAAAAGAATAACTAAGTAATGGAGAGAACAACAAGATCTCTACACACTACTGTTTATCTGAAGGAGTTTTGTTTTATAGGCGTACACCCACTTCAAGGCATTGGTGTGTATGCATACCTGAAGACTCTGTGGAGAACTTTATACAATACACTCATCTGGTTTGGGGGCACTATGATGTTTCCAAATGCATGAGTAAGATATCCACTTATTGCTACTTTCCAAACATGCATAGGCGCATTCAACAAGTACTTAGATATTGCACCATTTGTCAAAAGGTAAAACACAACAACAAGGACACAAGAACAGAGTTACATCCTATAATACCAGAGAGGCCTTTATCAATAGTAGCTTTAGATGCTGCAGGACCCTTACCCACATGAAAAGGAGGAACTAAATACGTGATTGCATTATATGATGTATACACAAAATATTTGAAATTACTTGCCACAAAAGCTGTTACCTCACAACCCATCATTAAGAGAATCAAAGAAGATTACATTACACGAGTGGGCAAACCACAGGAATTCTTACTGATAACGCAACGACTTTCACGAGCCACAGATGGAAGAGTTTTATAACAGAGCAAGACATAAGACACATACTCATTTCACGATTTCACCCAGGAGCAAATCCGGTGGAACGGGTATTCAAAGAATGGAACAGGTTCACCAGAACATACATCCCACATAAACAGACTAAACGGTTAGAATACCTTAAACCATTCGAAGAAATTTTTAACAATCTACCACACACATCTACAGGCTATACACCAGCCGAGCTAATGTTTTCTCAACAGGAAAAACATGAATGGATCAACCCTTTACCTAAGTTAACCAGTCATGAAGTTACTTTGGAAGAAAAGATCAGAGAAGCATTGGTACACTTAAAAGAACAGGGTCAAAATAGAAAGAGAGCATTTGACAAAAGATATAGAAGCAGAACAGAATACAAGGTAGGAGAGGAGGTACTACTTAGGACACACCCTAAGTCTACCAAGGTTAAGAAACTGAACAATAAATGGCAGATGCTTTATGTCGGTCCATTTAAAATTAGTAAAATTCCACACCCTGGGGCATACTCGCTAAGCTACCCAAAACCTGGGAAAATAAAGGGATTATATCCACATAAAGATTTACGGAAGTATTTAAGACACACAGAACCTAGTATGAGAGAGAAAGAATAATCTGATTTGGAAGCTATGACAATATCACGGAAAAGACACATGTGTAAATAGTAAACTTTACTTTAGGCAATAAGTTACATTTAAGTAAGAAAGTAGACTAAGTAAGGTATCGTAGAGAACAGGAGGAATAGTGGAGTGCTAGAGACACACACTACATGTTCTAAACACTTCATGTACATAACAAGTCAAGGCTAGACAGTAAGTTCACACTATGTACAGCCAAAATTAGGAATAAGGAAAGCTATGTACAAAAGATGGATGACAAATTACAAGAGAAAGGAAAACCCACCACTATAACACTAAAGCTATAGCTACAAAACCCACGTAATTCTGTGTAAAAGGCAGACAGAAAGAGAAGGGAAAACACTTAACACTGAAAATAAATGTCATCTGAAGCTAACATTATACACTAACACTTGCAAGGTAAAGCCTAGGCAAACTGATGCAATATTAAGCATAGATTACAGTAAATGAGAGGAAAAAGCAGAAACTATACAGTATACACTACTTTTCTTTCAGATGGAAGTGCCAAGTAAGTAAGGAACAATATAAAGACACGATAAATGCATATGAAAAGCACAAAAGGTAACATAAGTTGAAGTGTGAGCAAAAGGTAGTATTCTGAAAGCTGAATAACAAGGAGGAATATTTTGTTGTAAGGAAAAGGCAAACTGTTGAACTATTATAGACAACACTTATGTCATACACATGGTAATTGTCAGGGAGAGATATAACTTGGACTTTTGTGAGAATTTTGTATGTGAGTGAACACTGAGGTAATCCTACAGGGAGCCTTAACTTAGTTTTAAGTATTAGAGGAAGGAGGAATTTACAGTGGGACCAGAGGATAAAGCCCGGCCCACATTAATGATGGTAGTATTGAGGAAACGGAGGTGTTGGTACCTAATGAGAGGGCCACACAATTATTGTAGATTTAAGGTGAATGAGTGTGTAATGAGAATAGAACATGTGTGAGAGTATGAAGCCACAGTGAACCTCTGACATGATCTAGAAACCATGTATGTTATGATAATAAGCAACGGCAAGTGTAAAGAATTTTCCATTAGAAAAGCACAGAATACACCACAAATAACCACACTTAAGTTGAGAATAGCTCAAATTTGGAGCCAACTCAGTAGGGACCACCTCAAGGCACAAAATAACACAAGAAGCAATATGCATTTTTGCAACGTTTCTTAAGTGTATACACACAGTTATCTGTAGTTGAGAAAACAACAAATTAACATTCTGTAGCCTAGCTAACATCATAAGATAAGCTACATGAAACCTAAAGAACCACTAATATCTGAATAAGATTATTGCTCTTACTGTAAACTAGTAACTAACCTTTGAAGTTAATAAACAAACAGTACCTCAGGAATGCTAAGAGAATGTATGCCATATCTGCATTTAACAGGAGGAATATGCAAAAGCAATATTTAAGCAATATTAAGCTACAAATCCTTTTACACGCAAAATTATATACATGTACACACACACATTATAGTGGGAAGCACACATGAAGGACTTGTACATAGCCATAGCAGAGAACATGACATGATTTTTGAAACATGCAATGGATAGCCATGCACAGCATGAAGCTCTGAAAATATACCTACTTAAATATTGTTTGTTAAGAGTGTACGTAATACATTAACAGAAGAAGCATGGAGAGTAAAACTAAGGTAAGTTTCAAGCTTGTAACACGAAAAAAACGCTGATACACAAACGATGCTTAAAGTAAAACGCAGACCTCAGATATGCTGAGAGACGAATTTTGCACTAAGTTGACACAACTTGTAGAAATCACTGGTGTACAAGCGAGAAACAAAGAGGAAATGTGGAGTGAATGTAAATATTTATGGTTAAAAGTTCTTCTTTGTAGGTATTGTAGATTGGTAGTTTTAGCATATTTCTTCACCTTCTATTTGTAGTGTAAAAATAACACGACTTGCAGTAAGAAGTGGTGAAGACCCTTGTGAATAGTGAAGTAGCAATTGAACCTTTAGAATGGAACCTATGTACAACAGGAGTTCACCCTAAAAGAGAGAAAATAAGAAAGAAAAATCAAAGGTTAAAAAAGTTCAGCTCTTTAGGATAAGATATTTAAATTTCATGTTTAAAAATGTAGGTGTAAACAAAGCTATGTTACATGTATGTATTTAGTATTAAGGATAACTGATGCCACAAAAGAATAATGAAAAAAGAATGAAGGATTTTTCATGTAAAACAAAAGTATATATGAACTGGAATTTCAGAAGTATAATTATTTGTCCTCTTGTTTTGCATATTTTCGTGACTATGTATGTCATAAAAAAAATGTTGGCATGGAAGAAGACAAAGTGAGCCTTGTGACAAGAGTAATGGAAAAAACGTATGTGAAAGGAAAAAGTCTTTAAGTGATTGTGAAAAATCATATCTCTCAAGGGAGGAAAGTGAAGAAAAAGGCGTGTGAGTGTTAGTGCTTGTGTTACGTACCTGTGAGGTGATACTGCAGGCTGGAATTTCGCGCTTCGACCCTGGAGCACACCAAGGGGCGTCGTAGCGGGTACTTTGGGTACTGACGCAACCAATGCGACTTCTAGTAGCATTTACCACCAGGAATCCAGCACTTTCATAGCCTCCACGTGAAGGGACAACGCGGTCATGCGCGAGGACAGGAACGACAGTGTGGGATAAGACAATGCGTGCCTTAGACGCACGAGCCAAACAATGGTCACACGGAACAAACGCCTGCCGACCGCCAACCGTAAGGGAAACAATGAGTATCCAATCCCAACAGGACGAATCTGAGGACTCGCCAATGCGAGCAAAAGAGGAAAAAAAGCAATTGTAAAACCAAAAAATCTTTTTTGTATGTAATATATATATGTGTATATGTGTATGAATTTATGTAACAAAAATTTTTTGTAGTATTTAAGAATATCACCTAGTATAGCACTTCTTCAATTAGATTTGGAGCAGAGCTGAATTTTTTCTTAGAGATCTATATAGATATATGTAAAAGTGTAAAAGGTACTGTTCACTACCCGCATGAACCGAGGAAAGTGACCTCATGCGTCAGTGAAAAGTAGGGGGCGGTGTAGTGGAACACACCCCTCCCCACTGACGCAAATGACGAAAAAGGAAAATGTTTATTTTTTTATTCAAATTAAATTATGCAATTAATTATTTAAATTATCATTTTTGTAAATTAATATTAAAATTAATAAATAAATCTTCTTGTAAACGCGCTCTTTGGTCGGAAGCAGCGAAGACAAGGCATTGCTATCTCTGACCAAAGAGGTGCGGTAGCGTTGATAGACGTCCGCCAGTCGAGAGCGACAGAAATTGCAATTAAGATCTCTTACTGTGGTAACACGTACAGCAGTTCATAGGAACAGTGCAAGTGACTGATGTATTTTTGTAAATGATATTGACCAGTTTGAAGATTCAATAATGTCAGATTTCATTGCAACTCAATTTCGTATGGTCGTAAATAAGTACAAGCAATAAATGAATATGAAAAACAGCAAGATCAAGAGTTAGAAAAAAAAATCGTTTCCATACCTACCTACTTCAAGAATCGGAGGGAGAAAATCAACGTAGACAATAGCCTGACCAGCAGCTATCAAGAGAAAACAAAGATCCACACAGCCTACTGTAAAATTAGGTAAAAAGGGATTCTAAAAGCAAATTCACTCTGTTAAATCTCAAAAATTATCCAAGGTTGTTATTTCTGTAGTAAATTGACCCATATTGTCCGATACGGTCGTGAAAAGTTACATTCTCAATACTGCATTAAAAACACTTTCTTTTGGCGACTTAGAAAACTTTAATAGAAATTTGTTCACATAGAAATAAATTTTCTTTTGGCAATTTTAGTTCGGATCCAAAATCAGGGGTAGTCTCATTCACGAGTTCCTATCCCCCTAAACTTTAAAAAATAAACTACCTACCAAAAAACCAAATTTCTACAGAGATTGTAGCCTCTCCTCGATGTTATTCAATCTGTATATTGAGCAAGCAGTAAAGGAAACAAAAGAAAAATTCAGAGTAGGTATTAAAATCCATAGAGAAGAAATAAAAACTTTGAGGTTCGCCGATGACATTGTAATTCTGTCAGAGACAGGAAAGGACTTGGAAGAGCAATCGAACAGAATCGACAATGTCTTGAAAGGAGGATATAAGATGAACTTCAACAAAAGCAAAATGAGGATAATGGAATGTAATCGAATTAAGTCGGGTGATGCTGAGGGAATTAGATTAGGAAATGAGGCACTTAAAGTAGTAAAGGAGTTTTGCTATTTGGGGAGCAAACTAACTGATTATGGTCGAAGTAGAGAGGATATAAAATGTAGACTGGCAATGGCAAGGAAACCCTTTCTGAAGAAGAAAAATTTGTTAACATCGAGTAGAGATTTAAACGTCAGGAAGTCGTTTCTGAAAGTATTTGTACGGAGTGTAGCCATGTATGGAAGTGAAACGTGGACGATAAATAGTTTAGACAAGAAGAGAATAGAAGCTTTCGAAATGTGGTGCTACAGAAGAATGCTGAAGATTAGATGAGTAGATCACATAACTAATGAGGAGGTATTGAATAGAATTGGGGAGAAGAAGAGTTTGTGGCACAACTTGACTATAAGAAGGGATCGGTTGGTATGACATGTTCTAAGGCATAAATGGATCACCAGTTTAGTATTGGAGGGCAGCGTGGAGGGTAAAAATCGTAGAGGAACACCAAGAGATGAATACACTAAGCAGATTCAAAAGGATGTGGGTTGCAATAGGTACTGGGAGATGAAGAAGCTTGCACAGGATAGAGTAGCACTGAGAGCTGCATCAAACCAGTCTCAGGACTGAAGACCACAACAACATGCTTAGATGAATGGTACGAGCACACAGTGTTATGTTTTGAACAGCTACAGAGGAGAGGGGGTGGATTACTGGAGAAAAATTATAGGATAATTTTTGAAAAAAAAGCACTACTGTATGTATTTTCATAACGAACATAGTTACAAGAAAGGCAGTCATATTGTTAATGTCCCACTGGCAGCTAAATAATAACTGTTTAATACCATTTTTATTTTTATTCTAGTCAAAACATTACATGGGGGTGCTTAAGATAAAAGGGAGACCCTGCATATGCATTACAAATTGTGTTCTCATTTACAGTTAAATGCTACACTTACAGATCATGCACATACTGATGACTAATGAATACTAGTTTTTTTCCCAAACGACTTCGCGTGCATACGTTTTCAACAGATCTCCTCCATCTTCAGTGTTGATCTCCACCTCCCTCTGCCTGTACAACTCATTCTCCCACCTCAATCTGTCTATCTCCTCCACTCTTTCTTGTTCTTGGTCTCTTTTCGCCCTCTGTCCATTTCCTCCACATTCTCTCTCTGTCTGACAGCATCTACACACACACACCCTTCTCTCTGATCATTTCCTATTGTCCAGGTGTCTTTCCCTCTCTGCCTGCCCCTCTTTTTTTTCCATCTGTCTACCACCCCTCTACACCTCCCACCTTCCTCATTCAACACCTCCTCTCCCCCCCCCCTTTGTCCATTTCTTCCTCCACCTCACCCTGTCCATCTTCTCCTCTATCCATATCAGCCTGCCACCAGCTATGCTCAAGGACACATGTATACTTCTCCCATAACATGCCTGTCATGCTGGGCAGGCTACACAGTGGGGGCTTGGGTCGTTTATTTGCCCATGATATACATACCGCCATGCAAAGCAAGTCTATGAAGCAGTTATAGAGCCTTGTTTTAAAATCTGCCTGCATCTGTTTAACGGCAGACACCCTGATGTTGAGGAAAGTGAAGACCGCCCGTACAACAGCTCAGAGGTCCATTCGAAGTTGCTTTTTTGTAAGCAGCAAAAGGAGGACTGTCTGATGTTCAGTAATGAAGCTCAACGAACGTAACTTCGATTTGTAGCATCCTAGTTGTGCGAAACTGGATTTTTTGCAATTGTGTGAAAATTAATGTGCAACAAGAAACGAGGATACCTGCTCCCAGCTTCACATCGAGGTTTGATAATCTGTGTGGTAAACATCAAGATCTAGCCGCATAATTAAACCAATTAAAAATTTGTTCATTAAATTGCATATGGGTTGGAAATACACTCTGGGCATGAAAATTGTAACAACAGCAAAGACAGAAAAATACGAAATTTCACTTATTGTGCGTGTACTGCCTAGTATGATGAATATACGCTAATTTGTAGCTCATCTAGAGGTGCAGAGATCATGAAATGTTGTAGACAGAGGTTTCTCCTGCACAGCACTGGACAGCAATAATGGCGGTAACCTGACTGGGCATGGAGTCTAATTGAATTTGAATGTCAGATGCGAGTACGTCATTCCAAGCTGCTTCTGTTCGATGGCAGTGCTTGTCAGTCATAGCGGCTGGTAATTGGCGACACGATAACCCATGACCAGATGTCTACATCTACATCTACATTGATATGTTTTCAGTGGGTGAGGTACCTAGCGGACGCGCTGCCCATGGCAACAGTCCAATACCCTCTGTTTCTAAGTAAATCAGAACAGCACAGATGACATGTTTGTTGTCCGTGCTTTCCTGATCTATCTCTTGTGTTATCTTGTTGAAAGATCATGTCACAAAGACCTCAGAGATGGGCACCCTCATCGGCCCTAAAACTTCAGTAACGTTACGTCTGCTGTCCAAATGAATGGCCTGGGAACCAGAGGTGCTCGTGTTGTGTACTCAAGGGCAACTCATATCATCATATCAGTGGTTGGGCCCATATTGCCTTACCTCAGAGGCTCCACATACGCATATTCCCATCGCGAAAACAAACTACAGATGCAGTGTCCCTGCTCATTAGCCTCATTAATCGCGCCATCTCGCCGATTTCCGTAAGGGTTCCAGGTTCTTGCGCATCTGCACTAAAGGGATCATTGGGCGTCATCACTGTAATTATATATGTGGCTGCAGGACATCGCCGTAATTATATATGCGGTGTACGTTCTTTCGGACATGTCCGCAAGGACGAACACCACATATATAATTACGGCGATGTCCTGCAGCCCCTATCAATCAATACACAAAGGAATTAAGGACATTAGTTGCCAGTGGGCAGTGATTTATATTAATGTGGCAACAGAAACCACATATATAATTACAGCTATGATGCCAATGATCCCTTCAGTGTAGGTGCATATCACGCTCGAACTCTCATGGGAATAGGCGAGATGCTGCGAGTGATGAGGCTAATGAGCAGGGCCGCTAAATCAGGAAGGTTTGACATAAATTGTGAATTTGGGTGTGACAGAACGCGTGTTAGGGTAGTCCATGCGGTTTTGGTGACTACAGTGTCGAGATGGCAGAGTGGTCAGCCTATCTGCCTAGTAATAGGAGACTCGGGTGCGAACCCTGGCCCAGCACAAATTTTCAACTGGCCCCATTGATATAAATCAATGGCCACTGGTAGCAAATACCCTTTTTTGTTGTTGTTGGAATCATAGTGACAGCAGTATCAAGAAATAAATGGCTCTGAGCACTATGTGACTTAGCTTCTGAGGTCATTAGTCCCCTAGAACTTAGAACTACTGAAACCTAACTAACCTAAGGACATCACACACATCCATGCACGAGGCAGGATTCGAACCTGCGACCGTAGCGGTCGCGCGGTTCCAGACTGTAGCGCCTAGAACCGCTTGACCACTCCTGCCGGCACAGCAGTATCAAAATAGTATCTGTTCTTTCGAACGTTTCTGAAAGGACATCTCATTTTGAACCAGGGCTTGCCTCAAAAAACAACACAGCTCCACTCTCGTGCAGTGTGGCCAGAATGAATTTTGGAAATTCCCCCATAGCCCACAACACATTTCTCCAAAACCTTTCCCCAAATACCTTAAACCTATCTGTTCCTTTAAACTAAAATTGTTACCAGTGTCGGCAGCTTGAAGAGATGGAGTTACGTATCGTACATACCAAAAAATTATAGTACATAGACCAAGCTTTTTAATCTATATATATATATATATATATATATATATATATATATATATATATATATATATACAGGGCTATTACAAATGATTGAAGCGATTTCACAGCTCTACAATAACTTTATTATTTGAGACATTTTCACAATGCTTTGCACACACATACAAAAACTCAAAAAGTTTTTTTAGGCATTCACAAATGTTCGATATGTGCCCCTTTAGTGATTCGGCAGACATCAAGCCGATAATCAAGTTCCTCCCACACTCGACGCAGCAAGTCCCCATCAATGAGTTCGAAAGCATCGTTGATGCGAGCTCGCAATTCTGGCACGTTTCTTGGTAGAGGAGGTTTAAACACTGAATCTTTCACATAACCCCACAGAAAGAAATCGCATGGGGTTAAGTCGGGAGAGCGTGGAGGCCATGACATGAATTGCTGATCATGATCTCCACCACGACCGATCCATCGGTTTTCCAATCTCCTGTTTAAGAAATGCCGAACATCATGATGGAAGTGCGGTGGAGCACCGTCCTGTTGAAAGATGAAGTCGGTGCTGTCGGTCTCCAGTTGTGGCATGAGCCAATTTTCCAGCATGTCCATATACACGTGTCCTGTAACGTTTTTTTCGCAGAAGAAAAAGGGGCCGTAAACTTTAAACCGTGAGATTGCACAAAACTCGTTAACTTTTGGTGAATTGCGAATTTGCTGCACGAATGCGTGAGGATTCTCTACCGCCCAGATTCGTACATTGTGTCTGTTCACTTCACCATTAAGAAAAAATGTTGCTTCATCACTAAAAACTAGTTTCGCACTGAACGCATCCTCTTCCATGAGCTGTTGCAACCGCGCCGAAAATTCAAAGCGTTTGACTTTGTCATCGGGTGTCAGGGCTTGTAGCAATTGTAAACGGTAAGGCTTCTGCTTTAGCCTTTTCCGTAAGATTTTCCAAACCGTCGGCTGTGGTAAGTTTAGCTCCCTGCTTGCTTTATTCGTCGACTTCCGAGGGCTACGCGTGAAACTTGCCCGCACGCGTTCAACCGTTTCTTCGCTCACTGCAGGCCGACCCGTTGATTTCCCCTTACAGAGGCATCCAGAAGCTTTAAACTGCGCATACCATCGCCGAATGGAGTTAGCAGTTGGTGGATCTTTGTTGAACTTCGTCCTGAAGTGTCGTTGCACTGTTATGACTGACTGATGTGAGTGCATTTCAAGCACGACATACGCTTTCTCGGCTCCTGTCGCCATTTTGTCTCACTGCGCTCTCGAACGCTCTGGCGGCAGAAACCTGAAGTGCGGCTTCAGGCGAACAAAACTTTATGAGTTTTTCTACGTATCTGTAGTGTGTCGTGACCATATGTCAATGAATGGAGCTACAGTGAATTTATGAAATCGCTTCAATCATTTGTAATAGTCCTGTATTTAGGTACGGCCAAACTTTCAGGAAACATTCCTCACACACAAATAAAGAAAAGATGTTATGTGTGGACATGTCTCCGGAAACGCTTAGTTTCCATGTTAGAGCTTATTTTAGTTTCGTCAGTATGTACTGTACTTCCTCGATTCACCGCCAGTTGGCCCAATTGAAGGAAGGTAATGTTGACTTCGGTGATTCTGTTCACATGCGACTCATTGCTCTACAGTACTAGCATCAAGCACATCAGTATGTAGCATCAACAGGTTCGTGTTCATCACGAACGTGGTTTTGCAGTCAGTGCTATGTTTACAAATGCGGAGTTGGCAGATGCCCACTTGATGTATGGATTAGCACGGGGCAACAGCCGTGGCGCGGTACGTTTGTACCGAGACAGATTTCCAGAACGAAGGTGTCCCGACAGGAAGACGTTCGAAGCAATTGATCGGCGCCTTAGGAAGCACGGAACATTCCAGCCTATGATTTGCGACTGGGGAATACCTAGAACGACGAGGACACCTGCAATGGACGAGGCAATTCTTCGTGCAGTAGACGATAACCCTAATGTCAGCGTCAGAGAAGTTGCTGCTGCACAAGGTAACGTTGACCCCGTCACTGTATGGAGAGTGCTACGGGAGAACCAGTTGTTTCCGTACCATGTACAGCGTGTGCAGGCACTATCAGCAGCTGATTGGGCTCCACGGGTACACTTCTGCGTGTGGTTAATCCAACAATGTGTCAATCCTCATTTCAGTGCAAATGTTCTCTTTACGGATGAGGCTTCATTCCAACGTGATCAAATTGTAAATTTTCACAATCAACGTGTGTGGGCTGACGAAAATCCGCACGTAATTGTGCAATCACGTCATCAACACAGATTTTCTGTGAACGTTTGGGCAGGCATTGTTGGTGATGTCTTGATTGGGCCCCATGTTCTTCCACCTACGCTCAATGGAGCACGTTATCATGATTTCATACGGGATACTCTACGTGTGCTGCTAGAACACGTGCCTTTACAAGTACGACACAACATGTGGTTCATGCACGATGGAGCTCCTGCAAATTTCAGTCGAAGTGTTCGTACGCTTCTCAACAACAGATTCTGTGACCGATGGATTGGTAGAGGCGGACCAATTCCATGGCCTCCACGCTCTCCTGACCTCAACCCTCCTGACTTTCATTTATGGGGGCATTTGAAAGCTCTTGTCTACGTAACCCCGGTACCAAATGTAGAGACTCTTCGTCCTCGTATTGTGGTCGGCTTTGATACAATACGCCATTCTCCAGGGCTGCATCAGCGCATCAAGGATTCCATGCGACGGAGGGTTGATGCATGTATCCTCGCTAACGGAGGACATTTTGAACATTTCCTGTAACAAAGTGTTTGAAGTCACGCTGGTACGTTCTGTTGCTGTGTGTTTCCATTCCATGATTAATGTGATTTGAAGAGAAGTAATAAAATGAGCTCTAACATGGAAAGTAAGCGTTTCCGGACACATGTCCACGTAACATCTTTTCTTTATTTGTTTGTGAGGAATGTTTCCTGAACGTTTGGCCGTGCCTTTTTGTAACGCCCTGTATATATGGGACCGATTTCAACCAAAGTTGATACATATATCCCTTACTATCACGCAAAAATTGCTATAGGGTTAAGAACCACCTACCTATCATGGGTGAGGGGATATGACGTCATAAACAATGGGATGGATGAAAAAGTTCCGCATCCTGCAATATGTTTAAAGTTATTATTTCTATGCTACTAACTCTTTTCGCAACAAATTTCATAGATAGTATCCACATACACCCCTAAATGCACCTTCAATATTATACCGTGGTACCATAGATAATTCAGGAGATATGACACCATAAACACTGAGACGCGTGAAAAACGGTCTCATTTTGTACGGCGTTAGAATTTATTACTTCTTTGCTACTAACTGTATTCGCAACACATTTTGCTGTATTCACATAAACAGCTGAATGTACTTATAAAACTGTATCATTGTATGACACATAATCAAGAGATATGACATCATAAAAACTGAGATTCGTGAAAACGGCCGCATCATGCATGACGTTTACATTTATTACTTTTTTCCTACTATTTCTATTCACAACATATTTCACAGGTAGTATCCACACATGCCGCTGAACATACATAGTTCAAGAAATATGGTTCATAAACACTGAGATGCATAGAAAAATGCCGCATCATGAATGAGGTTTGAATGTATTTATGCTTTATTATTAAGACACACCTACAGTCGGCGGGTCATCATAAGGAAATCCCTGACACGTGGCAGCGTTTTTGACATATTTCAACTGTGAAGTGCGGACAGCTGTAGGCGAAAACAATAGCGATCAAAAATGGTTCAAATGGCTCTGAGCACTATGGGACTTAACTGCTGTGGTCATCAGTCCCCTAGAACTTAGAACTACCTAAACCTAACTAACCTAAGGACATCACACACATCCACGCCCGATGCAGGATTCGAACCTGCGAGCGCAGCGGTCGCGCGGTTCCAGACTGTAGGGCCTAGAACCGCTCGGCCACTCTGGCCGGCACAATAGCGATCTATAGAACTATATATATTGGCGTTTACAACATTGCATTGTAGATACGCGAAGTTCTTGCGCCCAGCGTACAAAACTGTATGTTTCTAATAGAATATTGAGAAAATGAATACTCGGACAATGCCGGGTTTGTGTGCTGGTTTGTAAATTGAGACAATAGCCTAACCATAAAACTAAGAAAACTGCACTAGGGCGCCACATTAGGTTTCTTCATGTTTTTTTCAGTATTCTGTTGATTTACTATTAGCACACCACTCATGTCTCACTTCATCTCTATCCGCTGCGCTACTATGAACATGTAAAGTCCGTGTCTGTCTTTTTTTACTTACACCTCCTGAAGGCTCTTCACCGCCAATGTTTCATTACTTTAGATTTAATTTTAACAAATCATACCAATACTGGCGTATTTTCGAGATATCCTCGACGTTTGAAACAGCATATAGTCATAGGTCAGCATATAGTCATATAGTCATAGGTCATAAAACCCATCAAATACAGGTTCAATTAAAACGACGACATTCAATATGGCGTCTCCTCAGAGCTCGATACGATCAGAAAAGGTGATAGGTATCCCAAACGTCTTAGTGACATCACAGAGAGGTATCACCTCTGCGAGCCTAACGTGTTCTACAAAAGGACTGATTTGAGGAGATAGTGACACCTAAGGACTGTCAAGAAATCTAAGTATGTGTTCTTCTATCTAGAGTATTAGAGACGACATTAGTAACAAGTCTAGACAGATAAAAACTTCCCGAATTACCCGGGTACCGAAATGTTCATCCCAAAAATTGCCCCTGAACTCCCGTTTCCCCAGAAGATCTCCCAAAACCATATTGTGAAAAAATCGCGATCCTGAGTCGCTGCTCCCGTGTCCAGTGCCGTTAAACGTTATACTTTCTGCTGCCACTTTAAGGAAAGCTACGAAAATCATCGACGTGTTGACAGTTCGTGGTGCTCATGGCATCGTCCCACAGTACGTGTGGGTAATTGACTCGCTGTGAACAAGGTATGTGATATGGCGGTAGGATGATACGCGGCCAAGCGAGCAATATGCCCGTAATGCCCACGTCAGTCGTGTGGCACCACTGAGGCGTTGAGTATGGCCTTCTTGAACCTTTCGATCCCACGTCACAGGACCATCGTGGGATTCCGATCAACGTGAGTAGTAGTATCGGAGAACGATAAACCCTAGCCTCGACATGACGCGACCTGGCCACTGAGCAATTACGAAAGGTGAGTATAAAAGTTTCTCCTTCTTACACGAGACGTAGCACGATTTTCTCACACACAACCAACATTCATATGTCACTTCTGAATGAGAAAGTCACTACGTAATCCTTTTTTATATCCTGAATATAGATTGCATTGTTCCTACCTCCTTTGTGCGCTTGTGCTGAAATGTGTATCAATAGTATTTCCAATCATATAGGACACATCACGCCAGATTGAGCTTCGTTACACTGCTTTCATGGTCAACAGTGTACATGTCACTTTTATTATTACGTATTTTAGTTGGCCTAACCACATTAACTTTACATCTGTACTTTGTCGTCATGTCACAGTTTTTTTATTTATTATATTTTATCTCCTCCAAATTTTTCGAACACAACATAAAAATTCAGACAGAAAAGAAACTTAAAGTTCTACGTTCTCCGCTGTGTACCAAAATTCTCCATTGACTCATAACACTAATTTCCAGTTTTACATTTGGTGGATCGGCTTTGTACAGCGTGAGAAGAAACAGATGGGACAGGTCGAGCAGAGGTGACAACAGCGATAGACTTTTACGAGTAGCATAAGTGGCAGTCAAATGAAAACTGAACAGCCGTCGCAACTGGAATATGGAAGGGCTTCATTCAAAAGTAATTAAAACACGCATTAATAATTTATCCCACTGTGGGAAGGAACGGTCAATTTCTGTTTCGTAGAACGCAGTTGGCTGCTGATGAATCCACAGCTGCACCCATTCTTGCATTTCATCATCGAACTGAAACGGAAGTCCACGCATATCTTTCTTTAGACCGCCAAAGATCTGAAAATAACACGGTTTGGTTTGGTTAGTGGCGCGCTCAACTGCTCGGTCATCAGCGCCCGTAAAAATTCCCACTTTTTACACAATCCAATCTAGCCCCTGTCACGACTGATGATAGTGGTTATGAAATGATGAGGACAACACAAACACCCAGTCCCCGGGCAGAGAAAATCGCAAATCCGGCCGGGAATCGAACCCGGGACCCCATGATCCAGCGGCAGCAACGCTAGTCACTAGACCATGAGCTGCGGACAAAAATCACACGGTGAAGGATCCGGGCTGTACGGATGATGTTGCAGTGTTCCTCAACCAAATGGTTGAATCGTAGTCTTCGTCCGCTCTTCAACATGTGTGTGGACGTTATTCTGCAACAGGATGATTCCGTCCGATAGCATTCCTGGGAATTTTTACTTTATGGCTCGTCGCAGTTTCTACAAGGCATTTTCATAGCGCTACCCATTGACGGTCGTTCCACGATCGAGGAACTCCGCAGGCGGTGGGGCCCTGCAGTCCAAGAAGAGGGGCATCATGCCCTTTCTGGAACTTAGGTGAACAGCTGTGGATTTCTTTGGCGGAAGACATGTGGGTTGGTTCCACTGTTCCCTTTGCCATTTGCACTCAGGCTGTCGGATGGAATCCTCCGGCTGCACTATAACGCCGACCCTCGCACTGCCATCGGATGAAGGCTGCACTTCAGCAATTTCGTTGGGAAGTACTGCAGAATCCTCCGTACAGCTCGCATCTTTCAATGTGTGATATGCACATCACAACTTTGGCGACCTGAAGAAAGTATTTCGTGGCCGTCGTTTACGGTCGGACGAGGAAGTGTAAGAGCCGGTGTGGTTGCGGATCCGGCAGCGACCGACTGCGTAGTATGAAACAGGAACTGGTCGTCTTGTCTCCCAGTGGAATAATTGTCGTAACTATTTCCCAATGAAACCATTCCATGATCCCGTTGTAGCAGGTGTTTGGTTTTCATTTGACAGCCCCTTATATATTTGCCGTCATTAGGGTTTATTAAATCGTTGGTGTGCAGCACAAAACTTCCATATATGGTTCAAAAATAAAGCTGTTTTCAAATATATAAATAATAATTCACTAACCTTTTGCCTTAAGACCCAAAAACGCATCTCCAGGTTCCAGCGTATAATATAAATTATAAGTTGTTCTTCCCATAAAAAAAATTTCCGTCTCCTCCCTAAAATTCAATACTTGCAAATCCACACCAACTACTTCATTAGCTTTCCAGCTTTAGTATACATAAATTGGTATTATAAGCTTTGAACGTTAGACTGAAAGAGATAGTATGACATCTCTTTAACATATACTTAAAAATTCCGATAAAACTCTAACAGAAAAAAAAACAGGAATAATATGTGATCGGCGCTTTGAGGAACGATGGCCTTCGGCACTTTTCAGCTTCTGACCAAATATTCGACACCGCTTCATCTTCAAAAGCGTCACAAATTCCGCCCATGATCACTCTTTACATGAAACACAAAAATACAATTTCTGTAATCACATAAGATACATACATATAAATCAGAAGATAATAAAAACTAGAATAAAATATATAGAACATACATCAGGTCGCCTGTTGCGAAAAGAGGGTGTCGCAAATAAGTCTGAGACACTACATACTTCAGCTGCTTCAGGGTGAACAACATTTCGACTCTCAGCGCCCCGGAATAATTTAGATACATTAAGGCCGCCGGGAACTAAAAACGTTAATAAACCTCTGCTCTAGCAAAAGCATATAATTCACAAAAGTGAATTAAGGAGGTGCAGAGCCCTTTGGAGTGAGTTTCCAAGCTGCCTGGCCGCTGGAAGATACTTTCTAAAAGCGTGCTGTGTCCCTGCAGAGTGTAATGAGCGCAGCAGCCACAGCTGCCACATTACACGGTCTCCGGCGGTGCGCGCGCGACTGTAAACACTGCCACACAACACGGTACTGCACCCAGCGGACACAGAAAGCGGCCAGCAACAGGTGGCCTTAGCAAGTGGCGGCCGCCTCGCACAGCAAACGAATTTAGTTTCAAGCCTGACGACGTCCGAGGTGCGAAACAGGCGAAGTGTCGTATCTGGATTGTTGCCCTCCGGGTATAACGAGTTTCTACACGATTCCGTCACGCTACATCTACATCTACATCCATACTCCGCAAGCCACTTGACGGTGTGTGGCGGAGGGTACCTTGAGTACCTCTATCGGTTCTCCTTTCTACCTCTATCGGTTCTCCTTTCTATTCCAGTCTCGCTTCTCGCTTACTGTGCGCCCTAAAACACTAATCATCATCATCATATTCCAGTCTCGTATTGTTCGTGGAAAGAAGGATTGTCGGTATGCCTCTGTGTGGGCTCTAATCTCTCTGATTTTATCCTCATGGTCTCTTCGCGAGATATACGTAGGAGGGAGCAATATACTGCTTCACTCCTCGGTGAAGGTATGTTCTCGAAACTTCAACAAAAGCCCGTACCGAGCTACTGAGCGTCTCTCCTGCAGAGTCTTCCACTGGAGCTTATCCATCATCTCCGTAACGCTTTCGCGATTACTAAATGATCCTGTAACGAAGCGCGCTGCTCTCCGTTGGATCTTCTCTATCTCTTCTATCAAACCTATCTGGTACGGATCCCACACTGCTGAGCAATATTCGAGAAGTGGGTGAACAAGCGTACTGTAACCTACTTGCTTCGTTTTCGGATTGCATTTCCTTAGGATTCTTCCAATGAATCTCAGTCTAGCATCTGCTTTACCGAAGATCAACTTTACATGATCATTCCATTTTAAATCACTCCTAATGCGTACTCCCAGATAATTTATGGAATTAACTGCTTCCAGTTGCTGACCTGCTATACTGTAGCTAAATGATAAGGGATCTTTCCTTCTATGTATTCGCAGCACATTACACTTGTCTACATTGAGATTCAATTGCCATTCCCTGCACCATGCGTCAATTCGCTGCAGATCCTCCTACATTTCAGTACAATTTTCCATTGTTACAGCCTCTCGATGTACCATAGCATCATCCACAAAAAGCCTCAGTGAACTTCCGATGTCATCCACAAGGTCATTTATGTATATTGTGAATAGCAACGGTCCTACGACACTCCCCTGCGGCACATCTGAAATCACTCTTACTTCGGAAGACTTCTCTCCACTGAGAATGACATGCAGCGTTCTGTTATCTAGGAACTCTTTAATCCAATCACACAATTAGTCTGGTAGTCCATATGCTCTTACTTTGTTCATTAAACGACTGTGGGGAACGATTTCGAAACCTATGCTGATTCCTACAGAGTAGATTTCTAGTCTCCAGAAAAGTCATTATACTCGAACATAATACGTGTTCCAAAATTCTACAACTGATCGACGTTAGAGATATAGGTCTATAGTTCTGCACATCTGTTCGACGTCTTTTCTTGGAAACGGGGATGACCTGTGCCCTTTTCCAATCCTTTGGAACGCTACGCTCTTCTAGAGACCTACGTTACAACGCTGCAAGAAGGTGGGCAAGTACTCTGTGTAAAATCGAACTGGTATCCCATCAGGTCCAGCGGCCTTTCCTCTTTTGAGCAATTTTAATTGTTTCTCTATCCCTCTGTCGTCTGTTTCGATATCTACCATTTTGTCGTCTGTGCGACAATCTAGAGAAGGAACTACGGTGCAGTCTTCCTCTGTGAAACAGCTTTGGAAAAAGACATTTAGTATTTCGGCCTTTAGTCTGTCATCCTCTGTTTCAGTACCATTTTGATCACAGAGTGTCTGGACATTTTGTTTTGATCCACCTACCGCTTTGACATAAGACCAAAATTTCTTAGGATTTTCTGCCAAGTCAGTACATAGAACTTTACTTTCGAATTCATTGAACGCCTCCCGCATAGCCCTCCTCACACTACATTTCGCTTCGCGTAATTTTTGTTTGTCTGCAAGGCTTTGGCTATGTTTATGTTTGCTGTGAAGTTCCCTTTGCTTCCGCAGCAGTTTTTTAACTCGGTTGTTGTAGCACGGTGGCTCTTTTCCATCTCTTACGACCTTGCTTGGCACACACTCATCTAAGGCATATAGTACGATGGTTTTGAACTTTGTCTACTGGTCCTCAACACTATCTTTACTTGAGACAAAACTTGCATTGAGTCATCAAGTACTCTGAAATCTGCTTTTTGTCACTTATGCTAAACAGAAAAATCTTCCCACCTTTTTTAATATTTCTATTCACGGCTGAAATCATCAATGCAGTAACCGCTTTATGAACGCTGATTCCCCGTTCTGCGTTAGCTGTTTCAAATAGTTCGACTCTGTTTGTCACCGGAAGGTCTAATATGTTATCGCCACTAGTCGGTTCTCTGTTTAACTGCTCAAGGTAGTTTTCAGATGAAGCACTTAAAAAAATTTCACTGGATTCTTTGTCCCTGCCATCCGTTATGAACGTTTGAGTCTCCCAGTCTATATCCGGCAAATTAAAATCTCCACCCTGAACTATAACATGGTAGGGAAATCTACTCGAAATATTTTCCAAATTATCCTTCAGGTGCTCAGCCACAACAGCTGCTGAGCCAGGACGCCTATAGAGACATCCAATTACTATGTCTGAGCCTGCTTTAACCGTGACCTTCACCCAAATTATTCCACATTTCGGATGTGATGACCACTGCTATGTTCGACGTCAACGTACAATAACCACTCACAGACGGCAGGTGGCACCGCTAGCAGTGGAGGGTATATAAGGCGTATCGGCGAGACGTTGAAAGCAGTACAGTCGTTGTCGCAATGCAGAAGTGGAGCGATTTGTCTGACGTCTTAAATGGCATGATCATTGGATTTCGGAAACATTTCCGAAATGGCCAAGTTTGTAAACTGTCCGGGTGCCGCCGCGGGTAAATCATACCGTCGATAGCAAAATGTTGCTGTGCAAGACCGGCGCCGAGGCAGCTGTGGTCCACCACGGCCATAGGTGACATGGGTTAAAGGCCGTGTGCGCGGGAGAATAGACATGCAGCTGAAAGCCCAGATGAACCGAGGGGCTATAAGCAGGGTCTCCTTAACCACCGTTCAGCGAACCCTGGTGCGTGAAGACCTCCACAACCGGCGCCTGCTTTATGCACCCGTGCTGACTGCTATTCACTGGCGACGACGGATAGAATTTGTACACCTATACCGCAACTGGACGTCCACTGATTAACGACTGATGACCTTTTCAAGATGAATCACGTTTTATGTTCCTTTGAACAGATGGCCGTTGGAATGTACGACGTGAAACGTCTGAAGCAAACATCCTGCAAACATCCAAGCGAGACGTTATTCATTGGATGATCTCCTCATCCCAGAAGGCACAGTGAATCAACAAAAATATGTATCTACCTGTGGGTGCCACGTCCACCCGTACATGATGGCATCCTTGACATGATGACACCTACCAGCAGGACAATGCAACTTGTCACATAGCTCCCTCTGTACTTGTGTGGTTCGAAGAGCTCCAGCATGAGATCACCATACTCCCGTGACCACCAGATTCTCGGATTTAAATCCAGTCGAAAACGCGTGGAGTCAGCATGGCTCCACATTCCTATTGGTACCTCATAGAACCTCACTAACACTCTCCTTGTGTATCACAAGGATCCGCGCTGCAAAAGGTGGTTATTCAGGCTTTTGACAGGTGACCACATTAATGTGACTGAATTGGACTTTTTTGTTTAAGACTTTATAAAATTTACTCTCACCAACCGGGTTACCACTTTCTTTTCACTCGATACTTTTGAAGTTCCCGCATCTTCTGAAATTCTTCCTTTTTTTCCATCAACCTCTCAACAACATTTTGTGAGTGATCTCTGACGCTTCTTGAACCAATTTTTCATCCATCTTTGTTTCTGCTTGCAACAAATTAGAGCAATTATCGCAGCAGCAGTGTCCTTACAATTCCAACATTCCAAAGCGCAATATTATTGAGTATTCTAGCGCGAACTTCAACAATACTGCACAGTATTACTGTACAACATTACTGACCGCCCAAGGGCCGCTTAACATTCTAGCAGTTACTGAATGATAGCCTGACGAAATATGCCACTCTTGTTGCATTCTGTGATATTCTTGGTTGTGGCCGCCTGTATGTTATTTTGCTACAAGCTCGCCTTGATGAGGCTTGATACACGCGAAGTAGCATACGGTACAAAAGTGGAATGAGGTACAAGCGACAAATGTTACAGAATGTACCAGTCCCCTGAAAGAGTCCGTCAATTGTACTGAATTTGCTTCTGATTGGTCAGCACGTTCGGGTGACAGACGCAAAAACGCCTAAGTTCTCTTATTAATTATTTATATACTTTTCATTGTATTTAAACCAGTTTTTAGTATGACATTCTCTCATGGTTACTCTACGAGTCTATAGTTTTGTTTATTACATTTCACTAGTTTTCAGAAACATAAGAGAAACGTATTACAACCGAAGTGCTTGGGGCAGCTTTGGGTCGCTTTGGCGCGCCAGGCAGACGAACTACTTCGGGCGCACTAGTCAGACCGTTTCGGGCGTTCTTCAGAGTCGGACGTGTATCTCTGTTTTGCACAGAAATGTCGCACACTATATCGAAGCTGTCGGAAAAGTTACCGTACTATTAAGAAAGCTATTCCAAGTATTGTAGAAGACAGTGTAAAAAGTGCTAATTTAAAATATAACCAAACAGGATACATTAATGAGAATGAAATGATATTTAAATCAACACCCTAAGCTGTGGATAGCCGTTGATATACATCAACGGCGACAGTTGAAAATGTCTGCCCCAATTGGGGCTCGAACCCATGATCTCCTGCTTACAAGGCAGATGCTCTATCCATCATTTTTTTTTTCTTAATTTTGTTCAGTGTTGATCGTCGCGTTTGTTCTGGGCGGACGTCACATGACATCCACTGAAGTTGATCGTTGATTCCTTTACTCAGATTTTTTATTACAGAAGGCCACCGCCTCTCTGACTGAACATGCTGAGCTACCGTGGCGGCACCCATCTGAGCCACCGAGGGCACAGAGGACAGTGCAACTGCAGGGATTTATCCCTTGCACGCTCCCCGTGAGATCCACATTCCCAAATCAATGTCCACACACTACATTCGTAGTGCCCCTGCCCATTACACTCATTAATCGCGGCAGACAATATTACCGAGTCCCGTAACAGTACGAACAATGCATGTGCATCCAGCACAGAAGAAGAAGGACAATGGCCGGTTAGCCTTAACTATATGAAAATGGTATCTGTTCTTTCGGACATGTCTGGAAGAACAGATAGCATCTTCATGTAACGCTAATGAGAAGTGTTACCTACCATAATTGTCAGTATTACAGATATTGCCCTCTGTAGATACAGAGACTAACCTGGGCTAGTGGCGTCCCGCAAAAAGCACAATCACAGGTTAGAATTGACAGCACAGCAGCCTCCGCCAAAGAAGATCCCACGACCGATGGCCTGTCTTCTGCGCTAGGGACACAACTTTAGAAGACGATAGGTTGGTGACAAGAAGGTCAGAGACTTTTATTCAATCTCTCCAGGTTTCTCCAGCTTCCAGATCTGATTTCCAAAAGGGACACATAATTTATTCATGACATCCCTTGTGGGGAACGTGTATTTAAAGAAGCGGTTACTATCTGTTAACGAGAACTGTTAAGTTGGTGAGATGTGAAAATCATAGTGCGATCAGTGGACTGTAATGATTACTATAAAACGCCTGAATCAATAGTGTATGAACAGTGAAAAAGATAAACAGCGACACTGTGTGAACTGTGAAATTATATCCTGTTGATCATTTGGAAGTTTCTTTGAACTGTTAGGCAACAAAATTTGTAAAATTTGTAAATGTCGCTAATTAATCCCTGTTGTTTAGTTGAAAGTGAAACCACTAAAACGCAAAATCGAAGTGTAAAGTTATAAGTGTGTGCGTGGTCTAAAGGGATTACGTTTTATTTCACCGCTACGAGAATCAAGTCTTCAGGGTGCAGTTAGCAGAGTAGTGTATAGCAGGCGAGGCAGATGACATGGAAGTAACACCTGTCGCCTCCACCAGCTTCAGCCCAACGTCAGCAAGTGGCGAACGGCAGAGTTAGGTGTGGTGTCACCGCCAGACACCACACTTGCTAGGTGGTAGCTTAAATCGGCCGCGGTCCAATAGTACATGTCGGACCCGTGTGTCGCCACTGTGTGATTGCAGACCGAGCGCCACCACAAGGCAGGTCTCGAGATACGGAATAGCACTCGCCCCAGTTGTACGACGACTTTGCTAGCGACTACACTGACGAAGCCTTTCTCTCATTTGCCGAGAGACTGTTAGAATAGCCTTCAGCTAAGTCCATGGCTACGACCTAGCAAGGCGCCATTAGCCTTACATAGTTTGATAGCTATCGTATGAAATGTCTCATCAAGAATGCTGTATTCACATCAAAGAATAAAAGATAAGTATTCGAGGAGCTGCATACTTTTCTTATTAGAATTCACTACTTATCCTGTTCCAGAATTCACGCCCGTCTGCGTTAGATAGCGTGCATTTAGGCCTCCTCTATCTACAAGGTGTTGGCACATTTGCCAACACATCAATAGGCGTCTGTGGTTGACTACGGCAGCCGCAGACACCCAACACGACAAAAATAACGCGGCCAGCAGCAGCATCACGCCGGAGAAGGAAGCGTGTACGCTAATCACTTTACAGCTAGCGAGAGGAAGATAGGTAGTATTGACAACCAAAGGTATTTTTAAGAATATTGTTAAATTGTTTCGCAATAATTTCTTTAATAATAAAATGTCAGGGGAAAATGAAATGCAGCACAATCTTAAAAGCAGAAAAGCAGTGCAGCCTCAGGGTAATGAAATTGAAGAGGCAAGCCAATTACAGGGTATGCCAGATGAAATTAGTAATGGAAGTAAAGAACATGTTAACCTAAAGTAAGTAATGGAGAATGTACAGGAAAAATTAGATTCAATGGTAGATGAGGAAAGTGTTCAAAACCGAGTGGATGATAGCTATTTACCAGAATCATCTGATGTAGAATCTGAAGTTTTCCAAGAAAACATAATTTCAGATGGAAGCAATAGTGGAATTGGAGAGGCTTATTGTAATGTAGATGACATGAATGTTAATGATAAGTTAAATAAGGTGAATGTTGATGTCAGAGGTGATGCCTCTGACATCGCCATTGCTAATGAATCAACATGTAGAACAAATAGATGAAGCCATGGAACGGCATCAGCTGATACATTGCCTACACAAGATAATAATAAAAAGTATAGTTGAAATATTAATGAAGTTAGTATCTGGTCAAAAAGAATTAAAAATAGGGCTAGAAGGAAAGATACAACAGGGGAAAAAAGTATTTAAAAAAGGACTCTAATGAAATAAAGAAAGGGAAAAAATTACTTGCTCATAAAATAGAAGCAACAAACGAGTAGGCAGCAAAAATTAATTGGAAGTTTAAACATTTAGAGACCAGGGTTGATTCTAATGAAACTAGAATAGGGGCATGTGAGAAAAGAATTGACCATAAGAGTAAAGAATGGGGTCAAAAATTAGATAAGTGTAAGTAAAAGTTTAATCGTAAGATCGATGATGAAGTAGTGAAAATGATCTCGTGTAAGCTCAAGATACTTTTGTATTGTCAGTTAGGGCATACGTCATTAAATTAAGTAATGATGAGAATAAAATAAACATAGTTGCAAAAACACCCATGAAAGGCAGAACAAACAATTCGTAGACCTAATGGACGAAAATGCAGTCCTTAGCCGTAAAGTATCACGAATTGAAGCTGTTTGTAATGGTAATACAAATACGATGGTAATACAAATACGATGGTAATACAAATACGATTCAGGGTCGTTTGAGAGAAATAGAAACGTGGGTTAAACAGGAAACACGTTAGGGTGTTGGTCCTATTAATGAAGTAGTCAGTAATACCAACGCTTACAAATTTCATAACTTTTCTTGCAGACGTAGAAGACATGCTGTTGCTTTCATTCGTCAGTTTGGGGGCATCATATCTGACAACATCAGAGGATAAGGGATTGTATACCATCACTGATATCAAAAAGTTTCATCAGAAACAGCGAAACCACGGGGGCAATAGCACTCTTTGCATAGGTAGGTAACTGACGCCTACCACGTACCCCAGTTAACTAACAGTTTACTTCCTTTCTTTCATGCTGTTAGCTCTTCCCTCTTCACTATTCTGAACTAAAATCTGTAGTCTATCGTTCTTCTCTATTCAAGATAAAAACTAAAAACATAAAAAAGAGACAAAAAAGGGATCAAATGAAACAAAACACGTACTGATTGAATAGGTAACATGCAGCATCAAGTTTGCAAAACAAGTACAGAACCTAAGATATAAAGAGCTAAAATCACCATCCATACAGGCAGGAGAACTTACTATAACTACATACAGAAACTTTTTATGTATGTTATGAAACACAAAGAAATTACATTTGCATATATACAGAGAAAACAATCTTCGATATTTCTTTATTTAGCTAGCTTGCAGCTGATTCAGAGGAAGAGGACGACGCCAAACCAAGTAAGTTGACACAATTAGAACAAACAATACGGAATGTTCCTAAGCTGATTAGATTAAACTTTATTAGCAACAATTGGCAGATGGTCTGTGAGTGATTACGAGCAGTGATGAGGTTTCCGCTGCAGTACATATATATTTAGGCTAGAATGAGCCTAGCCACAGTTAAAATGATGATGAAATAGTTTTTGATCGACCACAGAAATCGACCACTCATATATAAATGATAAAGGAAGAATGTTGGATCGACCACAGGAGTCGGCTACTCGTATATGATGCTACGGAATAGGAAGGATATAAGCGACGTGAGAGTCGGCCACACATTTAGGAATTAGTAGGCGAAGTATTTCCACCGAAGCTTTATTATTAATTGTATGACGATGCAGAAATGTTACCCGCCGAGTTAATGAACAAAGGACATGAGTCTCACATAGGACACAGATAATAATAAGTACTGAGGTACAAATACATAAACCAAATGATAAATGTTTGTTATATTCATAGTGTTTACATGTTCGAGCAGCAAAGTCCATAATAAGCTATGAGCGAATTAAAGCAACATTATCTGTTTCGCTATTTTCTTTGTTATCATGATCTATGGTATCTTCTGTTCTCTAAAAAGATCTGTGAATCTTGTTTGAATGCCTAATTAAGTTATCGAATGAAATGAAAATAAAACCTGAAGTATAAAATGAGAGCTATTTTGATATCATTTCGATTCTCAATTTGTAGACATAAGATAGTGGTGCGTCGAGCGCCGGTATAAACTTGAATGGAAGTGAGCACTGACTGGGATGAGTCATGTCTGATGTTTAACGGCAAAATATTAACAGGTTGTGAGAGAGTGCACGGATCCATGAGTCAAGGTAAGGTAAACAAAACATTAGCCACGAGAGGAGACAATTCAAATGTAAGTCCTGTAGTCACCACAAAAGTGACAAAGGCTTTGTAAATATTATTGTACTGTATTCAATGCAACGTTGTGTATATTGTAAAACTATATAACATTTATTATGAATTTTACGTATGTACACTTATATGCTGACATAATTTAAAGTATTTCTGAGCTATGTGATAGTAAACAACATATATGGATGAACTAGTGCTGGCATAAGTAAAAAAAAAGTGAGTATTATTAGGTAAAAGTGGACGGCACTGCGCCGATGTTAGATTTTAAAAAATGTGAGTGTTGTTACATGAAAGTGGACGGCATTGCGCTGATATCTGATGAAAAACGTTTGTTGTGTAAATATCGGCGGCATTGCACTGACGACATATATTGTTTAGTTCTTAACATACATAAACATCAATAAGTGTAGTGAGTGTTTATGAGGAGACTTAATGGTCAAGGTGCCAATGTTTATTGCTGAATAATAAGACTACAGAAAATTTAAAGGATAGATATGAGCTAAAAATCATCAATTATATTTTGTAGCAAGAATTAGTTCATGATGTAATGTGTGCTTAGTTAATGTTTTTCGATAGAATTTAAATGGGAAAATATATGTTTAGCATTAGTATGTCAATGGTTTTTGTTAACTGATGTATTGTTTTAGGAACAGCAGTATCTTAGTTTTTTTTTAAGAATTTCTATGAGTAGGGGAGCTACTGAGAGATTGGAAATTTCATTTTTTTCCAAATTTGGGGCAAACTTTTGTCATTTCCAAAATTGTTTGTTGTATTCGAGAACAGGCCAATTTTGGAAATCAAAGAAGAAGGGGGATGTGTGATATTCCTGGCTGTGGCCGCCTGTATTTTATTTTGCTAGAAGCTCGCCTTGATGCAGCTTGATACACGTCAAGTAGCATATGGTACAAAAGTGGAGTGAAGTACAAGCGACAGATGTTACAGTATGTACCAGTCCCATGAGAGAGTCCACCAACTGTAATGAGCTTGCTTCTGATTGGTCGGCGCGTTCGGATGCTAGGCGCCAAAACCCCTACCTTCTCTTATTAATTATTTATATACTTTTCATTGTATTTAACCCAGTTTTTAGTATGACAATCATTATTACCCTATGAGTCTATCGTTCTGTTTATTAAATTTCACTAGTTTTGAGAATCATATGAGTAACGATATTGCAACCGAAGTGCTTTGGACACCTTTGTGACACTTTGGCGGGCCTGGGAGACGAAGTACTTCAGTTGCGCTATTCACTTTGTTTTCGTGCGTTCTGGAGGGCCGGAAACGTATCTCTGTTCTGGGCGTTCTGTAGGATCTCAGTATCGGGTGTTACTTGGATGTGAGTGTGTAATAACGTGCATGCCGCGAACCATGAGAACTCAACACAGGCTAGGTCGGTGGTTATAACTATAGTCCATGGAGCACGTACGCTGCAAGACGTAGAAAGCCTTGCCGAAGAACTGAGAGACTTGAGGAAATTTTAAAAAACTCAGAACAAAGATCGTGATGGCATACAACGCAGATCGACACCGCCTGCCGAGGGAATCGACACCAAAGGAAATGCAGACAGAATCGCGTACTTCATATCTTCCATACGTGGCCGCCATTTTCAGAAACATCGGGAGAATGCTTCTAAAACGTGGTTTCCAATATCTCTTCATCCCTCAAATTAAAGTAAAAGGCCTTCCACTATGTTGTGTTGAAGGCAACATAGGCCTGCAAGAAATGGGTGTTCACCAAATATCGTGTAAATGTGTCATGTCGTTTGTTGGACAGACTAAAAGAACTGTTTAACAAAGGGATAAATAACACGTGGTATGTACGCTACTCAAGCAGGCAACTAAATCAGTTGCTGTCGAACATTTCCCCGCCTGTTAGGGTTAGGAGTGACTGATAATTTAATCAACACGGACCGAGGATTTAGCTTTAGTATAGCATGGGATCCGGCACTCAGTTTACTTAAATTACGTCGGGAAACACTTTGGAGCTCTCTCTCTCTCTCTCTCTCTCTCTCTCTCTCTCTCTCTCTCTCTCTCTGTTCACAGATAAAAGAGAGATGCTGGTTGCGCGCATGTTGTCGTCCGCAATACGTAGAACTCAGCACAGAAAATAGTTAGTGAAAGCTTCGTGCCGAGTTCAGCGAGAAGCGGAATGCATATTAAAACCATCATGATATTCAATTAATCCTGGGGGTCCATATCTGACAGGTGTAGGCAGTACGTCAACACTATTTTTAGAGCACGAATGACCGAATCATTCAATGTACAGCTTACAAGAGTAATTCCACAAGATACAAGAAATGACCGGTAACGATATCTCACAAGCGCACTGCGTAATACGCAATGAAAAGTCATGACGGTACGCGATTAGTGTTCGATCAATAACGTCCACTAACAATGTGCCATCGACTCCTCTGTTGCAGCAGCGCCTCACTGAGAGCACATTATGTGAATTAAAAAACAGAGAAATGATAGGTTTAAAATATAAGTGAAAGGCAGAACAATTTTAACATTTTACTATATTAAGAAAATTATTCAAGGTTTTCATAGGGTTACAAGTTTGTAGCAGAAAGGCTGCGGTATCTTACCCAGATAACACACGAAAGACGACTCTAACAACATTATACGAAACATCAAACGAGCAAAAATAGCGGACGAATGAAATTAGTCCAGCGTTAACATCTACCTTGCAGACATGAGGTTTTAACGGTAGATACACCAGAATAACTGAGTAACTTCAGGGTAAGTGCACAGGCCCATCGCTTACATAATTATTGTAGGAACAACTCATACGCGCAAGCTCTGGTCTGGTAGACGAAATGTAACAGCACATTCTGTATTTTGTTATCTTCCAGTCTTCACTGTCTCCTCTTGGTTCTTGTACAGCTTATTCGTAATGTTCTTAGGTATTCGAACGTCTTGAACCATTTTACAGGTCGGCAAATCCTACTAACGTATGTTGATTTTTCTTCAGTCTACCTTCCATTATCAAGCGCAATTTCAGGATTGCCTTACCGTTCATTCCATTCAACAGATTCTGTAATTCTTCTTCAGTTTCACTGAGGACAGCAACATCATTAGCGAATTTTATCACTGATATCCCCTCGTCCTGAATTTTAATCTCACTCTTGAACCTTTCTTTTATTTACGTCATTTCTTTTCAATGTACAAATTGAACAGTAGGGGCGTAAGACTGCATTCCTGTCGTACACTCTTTTAAATTCAAGCTCTTCGTTTGTTATCTTCCAGTCTTACTGTCTCCTCTTGGTTCTTGTACAGCTTATTCGTATTGTTCTCAGGTATTCGAACGTCTTGAACCATTTTACAGGTCGACAAATCCTAGTAACGTATGTTGATTTTTCTTCAGTCAACCTTCCATTATCAAGCGCAATTTCAGGATTGCCTTACCTAAAGGCAAAGCGATCGTCATCTAACATATCCTAGATATTCATTTCGATTCTTCTTGTATTATTCATTTCAATAACTTGGGTGTATGAGCTGTGATTGAGTGATAGGTCTCGCACTTTGTGTGCTTGCTATCTTCGGAATTGTGTAGAAGATGTTTCTCCGGAAATCTGATCGTATACTGAGGTGACGAAAGTCATGGGATAGCGATATGCACATATATAGATGGCGGTAGTACTGCGTACGCAGTGCATAATATGGCGTGCATTGGCGGAGCTATCATTTGTGCTCAGGTGATTCATGTAAAAATGTTTCAGACGTGATTATAGCCGCAAGATGACAATTAACAGGCTTTGAATGCGGAATGGGAGTTGGAGCTAGATGCATGGGGCATTCCATTTCGGAAATTGTTAAGGAATTCAATATTCCGCGATGCACAGTGTCAAGAGTGAGCCAAGAATACCTAATTACCTCTCACTACGCAGAACGAAGTGACCGACGGCCTTCACTCGACGATCGAGTGCAGCGGCGTTTGCGTACAGTGGTCAGTGATAAGAAACAAGCGACACTGCGTAAAATAGTGGCAGAAATCGGCGAATCCGTCAAGACACTGTGGCTAAATTTGGCGATTATGAACTGTGGAAGCAGACGACCCGTGCGAGTGCCTTCGCTAACAGCACGACATCGCCTGCAGCGCCTGTCCCGGGCTCGTGACCATATCGGTTGCACCCTAGACGATTAGAAAACCGTGGCCTGGCCATATGAGCCCCGATTTCAGTTGGTAACAGCTGACTGTAGGGTTCGAGTGTGGTGCAGACCCCACGAAGCCATGGACCGAAGTTCTCAACAAGACTGGTGGTGACTCCATAATGGTGTGGGCTGTGTTTATATGCACTGGACTGGGTCCTCTGGATGTTGAGCTATTTTGAGACCATTTTTAGCCATTCATGGACTTAATATTCCCAAACAGCGATGGAATTTTTATGGATGACAATGCGTCACGTCACCAGCCCACAATTCTTAGTGCTTGGTTTGAAAAACTTTCTGGCCAATTGGAACGAATGGCTTAGCCACCGAAGTCGCCCGACGTCAATCCCATCGAACGTTTATGCGATTTAATCGAGAGATCAGGTCGTATACAACATCCTGCACATGCAACATTGTCGCAATTGTGGACAGCTGCAGTCTGGTTCAGTATTCCGCAGAGGACTTATAACGACTTCAGTCCATGACAAGTCGCGTTGCTGCACTACGCCGGGCATAAGCTCCGACACGAATTACGATGTACCCCACGACTTGTTCCACCTCAGTGTATGTCGCCTGTCTCATAGATGCTGCACACCACCCTGAATAGTCGTTTGGTCGATTTCAGAAATTCCGATGGAATGTTATCTATTTCTTCTGCTTTATTTGATTTCAGATATTCCAGAAGTCTTTTAAATTCTGACTATAATACTGAATCTCCTATTTGATCCATATCGTTTGCAGTATCTTCCTCCATCACGTCATCAGACGAGTCTGTCCCTTCACATAGGAATTCAATGTACTTTTTCCACTTACACACTCTCAACTTTGCGTTTAACAGCGGGATTTTAATGCTGCCACCTGTGGTTTTCATTTCACCGAAGGCTGTTTCGATTTTTCTACATGCTGAATCTGTTCTTCCAACGATCATTTCTTTTTCAATTTCTTCATACTCTTCCTGTAGCCATTCCTCTTTGGCTGCCCTGCACTTCCTATTTACGTCATTATATTTCTACATTCCTGTCTTTTGCTGAATACTTTTGTAGTATTTCTTTCGTGGAACAACTGGACTTTTTCTGCTTTTACCTAAAGTTGCTTCGCAGTTACCTTCCTGGTACCTATGTTTGTCTGTGTAACTGCTGAAATTGCTCTTTTTAAAGATGTCCGCTCCTCGTCAAATGAACTGGCTACTGTGGTGTTCTTTATCGCACTATGCACATTTGTAGCGAACTTCAAACGCGTCTCATCATTCCTCAGTACTACAATATCCCACTTCCTTCCACACTCGCTGTTCCAGACGAGTCTCTTAAATTTCTGTTTATTTATCATCGTCTCTAAATTGTGATGTGAGTCTATTACTGTTCCTAGGAAAGGCTTACAATCTAATGTATGGTTGCGGTATCCCTATCTGATCATGATGTAATCCTGCTGGAGTCTTTCGGTGTTTCTGGGCCTTTTCCAAATATAACTGTATCTCTTGTGATTGTTGATCAGAGTATTCGCTATTACCAGTCGAAATTTATTCCAGAACTTCATTAGTCTTTCTTCCCTGTCATTCCTACTACCGAGCACTTATTCTCAGGTAAGTCTTTCTTCTACTCCTTTCCCTACTACAGCGTTCCAACTATCATGACTATTAGACTACCATCTCCCCCTACATACTGAATTATCCGTTCAGTACCTTCACATACTGCCTCTATCACTTCATCTTTTACTTGCGGCGTCGGCCTGTATATCTAGACTTTTACCGTCGGTGTTGATTTATTGTCGAATGTGATGAGACTAACCTTATGGCCGAAATGTTCGCAGTAATTCATCCTCTCGTCTGATATCCTATTAATAATTAATCCTACTATGGTTATACTATTTTCCGCTGCCATTGATCCTATATTCTCCTGGTGAGAGATCCTTATCTTCTATCCATTTCACTTCACTGACCAATTCGACATCTAGATTGAGCCTTTGCAGTCCCCTTATAAGATTTTCTAGCTTCCTTACTACATTCAGACTTCTGATATTCCGCATTCCGACTCCTAGAGTGTTATCCTTTCGTTGGTTATCCCATATTTTTCGCGTGATCGCCTCCGTCCTTTGGCTGCAGCTTATCTGTCTTGAATGTAGTTGTTTCTATTCCCTTTGTAACGCTCCCGCCCTTCTCGGACGTAGGTTAGCTCTATAAAGCCTGTACTGTAATAAGTTCACGGGCTTCACCTTATAAATAAGGATTTTAGTACATTAGTTGACCGCGTGTACCTGATAGAAGCAAGATCGGACTTATATTCAGTCAATAACCACAGTGATGCATCAAGTAAATGTACAGTATAATTATTCTTTCGCATGGACAAGAAGTACACACAGTAGATGCTACCTATAACTAACAATTCGGTCGCCAGCCTACTTAGGCAATTAGTGAGTTTTTCCTTGTACAAGTGGGTGCAAGTACAAGCATAGTAACATGTAGTAATGATGCGTTATAAGGCAAAGTTTGGAACCCGAAAAATCCACTGAACTAAAGTTTTCTCTTTTTTGGTACTAATTTGGACGAGCTACATTTACACAACACCACACAGTAATGATTACTACGAACTGCATTTTGTATGTTGAGCAGACTGAAATCGGGCATAGATTGCCCTAGCGTCGACAATCTTAAAAGTACACACACAATATCACTATGAATAATGGAAAAACTCTAATACATTTAGGATTAATATAGAATTTAGCTTTACTGGTCAAATTTGATCAGTACACATCAAGGTTTGAACGAATGAACAAGAGCAAAAAGGGGGGGGCCCTGAAACTGTTATAGTCGTTATACTGAAACTATCTAGTACTGAAGGCAAATTAACACACAAATTTATCAATCTCTGGATAACTACTCTTTTGTCTTACTTCTGAATAATTTAATTGTCATTATTTCTGTCTCAAATTAATTAAATAACATCGCTAACTCAATCCAACAAAAACTCTTTTGTTCTTTACCAATATTCGCAACAGCACACAGAACTATAGATTCCTTTATGGCATAGATTAATCTGCTGATAATTTTCATTAACACAAATATTAAACTTTCAGTTTAGGATACTCGGATTGCACAATACGAGGTAAGGATCCTGTCTAGGTCAGTGATCAGGATAAGTCATGGCTAAAGCAATTCTGGTGAAAGTCACGTTATTATTGAACCATTAGAAACAGTTTCGACACTGGTCCACACAGATACACTTCTAAAGATGAAATAAATGTTTGACCTGTGCAAGTCGGTGCGGCGGTTGGCGGGCAGCGAGACAGCGGGCAGCACGGCACACATGCAAGCACGGCTAAGGCTCACACAACATCGGCACTTTCCATCTTCTTAGCGTCGTAATCTTTCCAATTTTGTGCCTCAGAATATAGCCATGCCAAGTAGTCGTCGGAATCGGTTCATCCGAGGCTCAATGGAATCCACTTTTCCTGGGTAGCCTCCCCGGTACAGTACGTGTACTTCCGACTGTTGCTCGCCTCCGACTGTGTTACTGTGCCCGTTGTGCCGAACCGCGCCCAGTGTGCGATTTCCCGCCTCGCCTGCCTCCACCTTTTCCCGCTCCCCTACAGGTAGGGTATTCACCACAGGTTTTCTACTACACATATCATAATGCATTACCTACGTATGGACCAAGTGTATAAATTACAATTTTCACATCTTACAATAGTTTTAACATTAAATACACTTTCCTTTGATTACCACATTATTTGAAATCTAACATAAATAATATTCGTTTCAAAAGTTACTCACAGTTTCTTTAACATGACACGAAAAGAATCGAAAAAGAAATTCAACACATTGCTATTATTAATTTATCTAAATTCATAAAGAAAAAAATTCTTATACGTATAATTCTCGTTACACCTTCCGCATCCTCGTGCCACTGATCACTGCTGATTCTGCCTTCTTTTAGTTTCCCACCTCAAGGGAAAAGACTGTCCTGAACCCTCTGTCGTCTTTGATAACGCCGTTGCTAGAAAGAGGACGATGTCTTACTCCAAAAGTTTTCGGGCGTCATGATATTTATTCATAATTTAAAAGATGACCAGGACATTTTGATTAAAATTCAAAGAAGCTCCCTCTAGACCACGCACAGACCGGGTGTGCTCCGAATGCATGGGCAAGTATCCACAATGCATTCCAGGAGTTCATTAAAACTTACAACAAGACTGGAATCCATCAGACCTTTTAAATTCTTTAATAACAATAGAAACCAACGGCTGTACTGTAATCGATCGTCGGCTGTTTCACGAACATTTTCCAAACCGTTACACACCATCACACAAAGTGTTTGCCCAAGTTACACCACGGCTGCGAGAAACGGGTACCTTCACCGTGCGGAGGCAGGACTGCGGTGCTCCACGGCGACGCCGCACTCCCGAATTTGAAAAATTATACTGCGTCGCATTGAAGACAGCCCGTCAACGAGTTCGTGAACAATTGCGCGTGCTATGGCTGTGAGTCACAGTATCGTCTTGGACGTCCTGCATGAGCAACAATTACATCCGTACCACTTACGAAGGGTACACGCTGTGGGTCCAGCAGACTTTCCACAACGCGTCGCCTTCTGCACGTGGTTCCTGCACCGTTGCATCGACGTGCCCATGTTTCCACGTCGAGTTCTCTTCACAGATGAATGTAGGTTCACAAGGGATTGTTTTCTGAATGCTCGAAATAATCATGTCGGGGTGGACGAAAACCCTCAGGCCACGCATGTTCAGGGATTTCAAGACAAGTTTGGAATTAACGTGTGGGCAGGTATCTGGACCGTCACGTGATTGGACCACACCTCCTTCCATCCAAGCTCACGGGTCCCGCATACTTAGTCTTCCTACGATACGTAATGGACCCGTTCTTGGAAGCTGTGCCATTGAATGTCCGTCAGGAAACGTGGTTTCAGCATGATGGAGCACCACCTCACTTTTCACTGGCTGTCCGGAGACATCTCAACAGATGGTATGGTTAAAGATGGATAGGCTGTGGTGCCACGATCGCCGGATTTAACCCCTATGGACTACTTATTGTGGGGTCGTATGAAGAGCTTAATTTATGAGACGCCTGTAGAGACAGAGGAAGATCTGCTGGCACGAGTTCTGACTGCTGCACAAGACACTGAAGAGACACCAGGTGGGATGGAGAGAGTGTACCAGAACATGCTTCGGAGGTACAATGTGTGTAACAAAGTTGGTGGTCGCCACATCGAGCCGCTGTTGTGATGCATCGGTACGTTGCGGCTGGTGCCGTAGATGCTGGGTTCTTGTTGTTGTCAACTAATGTAAACCATAAGGTGTAAGTTGTAATGCAGATGTGTAAGTAATAACGGAACGAGTCAGTATTCTTTTCAAATGGATTGCAACAATTCTACTGGGTCACGCCTAAGTACATTCCCCACGTGGCTGTAGATGAGATAATCATCTGCATTGAAACTGTCGTAGAACGGAAACGATATGTTTCCGGACATGGGTACCTATTCAAAATGTTATGTACTCACTATCCTATACATGTCCTAGAAGTTTGTAATGGTAATTTTCCGACCACCCAGTATAGTAATTTTAGATCGTACATTAGTATATGTTATAGTTATACTCATATGTAAACCTATTTAGTAGGATTCTGACTGAGATGTAATACATTACGTTTATCAAACAGTAATCCATTTGAAACTCTGAGTACATCATCGTTGATTGTAAGACTGTAGCATTCATTCATGCTTCTGACATCCGTTGATCTTATGGTGGATTAGGAGGGTGGATTAGGTTTGTCTGTACTGTAGGCCTACATTGTACGTACGTATACCTGAACATTCATGAAAAGCTGTCTCACTGGTTCCTCTGATATTCACTTCAGTATGGGGGCTCGAAAATGGTGTGCTTTTGGCCCTTGTGTCTGTCAGTACCCCATTTGTATCCTAGTTAAGTGATCTTGTTGCTAGACAGCACTACTTGAATTTAATAATTTGCGCAATGTAGTTGGTTGTTTACTATGCAGAAATAAGCTTTCCTGTGCAGCGTCAACATGAACTCTGCTGAACCTGTGTTAAGCGCTACAGAAAAGAAAATTATCACGAAACGTTAGCCGCAAAGGAATTCGGGCCTCCCAGATCCAATGTCTGAGAAAGTGACGAAATCAAATAAGCGTGACTACAAGCAAACATTTAACAAAAAAGTGTATAATAAGTGTAAGTAGTGTGGCTGCAACGTAAGAATGCCTGATCTTCACCCCAGAAATTAATTCGCTAATTAATACATGAATGAGGGATCGTGTAAATTTGTCCGAAAAAAAACAAAAAGCACGAGAATTCCCACTTACACAAAAATGCGAAACAGATAGTAGCGAAAGCTTAAATAATTTTTTCGTTCTTGCCGTAAACTGTACTTGTGTACAAAACAACTAAATTCCACAAAAACTATTTATCCTTTTTCAGTCATGTCATGCATATTATTGTTATTATTATTATTATTATTGTTATTACTACTATTGCCATTCACATATGGGCCCAATAGGGCCACGCGACGTACAATGAGTCAATGTCGCTTTTTATTGTTGGCTTTCCTTTGCGTCCAAATTTGTTTTATCCTTTCAGAATGAAGTCTTTCTTTCATCAGACCACGGTGTTCCAGTCCGTTTTCTAGTTTCCCTCTGACCAACTTTCCAATCAAATATCTTTTGTCTGAATGTTTTTCTACCTATAACGTTTGCCTGAGTTATACAAGCTTCCTTAAGATCCTCCTTAATCGCAGCGATCCATATAATTGGCTCAGTTTTGGCCTTACTTCTGTTTTCGTAGAATTCTACTACATGTTTTATCAACTTACTGGGTGCCATTCTTTTAATGTGCCCATAAAATTTAAGTTTTCGTTTTCTCATGTCACCGTGTGTGTATATGGATTCTTCTATTTTCTTATTACTTCTCAGCCTATAAGTTTCTCCATCAGTAATTTTGGGCCTAATATTTTCCTAATACTTTTTGTTTCTTTCTTTTGAATTTCTTCAATGCCTCTCATTCTCATTAAAATTAAAGCTTCAGCGCCATAAAAATTTTCATGTTTGATTACAGTGCTGTAATGCCTTAGTTTACTGAATTTAGAAAGCGATTTTTTATTATAAATATTTTGCGTTAATCTGAAGGCAGTTGCCAGTTTTTGATAGCGAACTTCGTTTGCTGGTTTTGCCATGCCGTTTTCTTGTATGATTTCCTCGAAGTATTTAAATTTAGAAATCCTTTTTATTTTTCCATATTTCGTGTTCAAAAAATTTGGTCCTTATTTGTTGTATTTCATATATTCCGTTTCTTCGAGTGATATTTGTTGGCCTACTTTTTCCGCAACTTCTTTAAGAGTTTCAATTAGGTTTTGAGTTGTGGCAACACACTTAGTTAAAATTTCCAGAACATCGGCAAAGGCGAGGCGATCAACTCTAATATTACTTCTACCTAACTTGATTGATTGATATATATTTTGACTCGACTTTAGCTCTCGCCATTCTTTAGTTACCGTTTCCAAAAAAAAAAAAAAAAAGTTAAACAGTAATGGAGATAGTCTATCGCCCTGTATAACACTAGTCTTTATATCAAATAGTTCAGAAATCTCTCCAATGAATTTAACTTTAGAGCTAGTGTCGGTTAACGTTTCCTTGATTAGTGTTAGAGTTTTATCATCTTGCCCTTGTTCCTTTAAAATTTGGGAAAGATATTGACGATCAGCTGAGTCGTAGGCTTTTTTAAAATCCAGAAATGTCGTAGAATATTGCTACTAGAAATCCTTTGGTGCCTAAGTATTAGTTTTAAATTAAGAATTTGTTCCGAACAGAATCTCTTTGGTCTAAAGCGTGCTTGGTACTCACCAATTTTAGGTTCTAGCTGTTCTAACATAGCTAAAGAATTTTGTATGTCACCGGGAGAAGAGAGATTCCTCGGTAATTATTAACATCGTTTCTCTCCCCTTTTTATGCAATGGATGAATTAGGGCAGTTTTTCAGTCTGCAGGTATTTTCTCAGTTTGCCATATATGTCCTATTAGTTGCTGATCTCTTTTATAGGGTTAGGGCCAGCTGATTTTAGTAGTTATGCAACTATACCATCTTGTTTTTAAGTCTTTTATTAAGTTTTATTATTATTATTATTATTATTATTATTATTATTATTATTGATTTAGCCGGCCGGGGTGGCCGAGCGGTTCTAGGCGCTACAGTCTGGAACCGGGCGACCACTACGGTCGCAGGTTCGAATCCTGCCTCGGGCATGGATGTGTGATGTCCTTAGGTTAGTTAGGTTTAAGTAGTTCTAAGTTCTAGGGGACTGATGACCTCAGAAGTTAAGTCCCATAGTGCTCAGAGCCATTTGAGCCATATTATTGATTATTATGACTGACAGCGGCTGAAGTTGAATAAATATGTTGATAAGCATAGCCGTTACACAGCAAATGCTATTAATTTCGCACTGTCCTATTTATCTGAATTTCAAAAATTGTGAATACCCAGAATGTATACCTACGAGCCGCCACTGCGCTACATGCTCCTTCAGTTTATACCGATAACAAACGCCCTGTGTGTAAGGTACTTTGTTGGTATTCTAGTGCGTATGAGACTCCGGCACATTGTAGATTATCGAAACTCTTAATGTTCTTACATAGTTCCGTTAATAGCTGTCCAACCCGTGTAATTATTGCTACAAATCTCATTGTACAGATCATTCCACTGTGTTTCACGTTTACCAGACATATTCACAAAATAAAATTTTGTTAAATATGTGTAGAAAAAATGGTCTAAAGGTAGTTTTACGGATGGGGCAGTTTTGTCAAGGGTAAAGGATCTCCGCAACACGAATCTGCGCCCGTCTCACCACCTTACACGCTGAACTAACATATCGTCGCCTAGAATGGTAGGGGTGAGAGTCCAACCAGTTAACGGATCTGAAAGTGCGTCTCAAATGCCAGTACCAACAAGCAGGAGGCTGTTATTGTAATAATGTAAGTGAGAAGAGTCACAAATATGTCAATCACAGCAGTGAACTGATACCTTTATGAGAATTTCTTCCTGCAGATATTAATGGCTTCTCAAAATGCTTCATTCGCACTTTTTCTTTTCCACTTTCAGGTGGATGTGGGCAGGAAACAGTGAAAACAAATTCCGTCCACTGCAAAAAATGGCTGCAGGGAGCGAAGAAGTGAGAATCCGAAAAGTAAAGACCAAGTCCACAGCAGGCCTTTTACGCCAGTAATGTACTGCCCGACAACATGTACTCCCTTCCTCGTCTCCCTATGCTCGGATTTACGGAATTCGGAAAGCATTCGGAAAGCGATGTGTCTGCTAACCACAGCTGTCGCGCATTACTTCAGGGCGGCAGCATATGCTGCACCGTTGTGCCGGGTGGCTTCAATTGAAGTGTAGCTACTCACAGAGGTTCAGTATGGGTTTAACTACAGTAAGGCAGCGAAACTTGCTAGGTGTGTTAATGCGATAACGCGGAATCGATTTACGCTAGAAAAAAGTAGCTCTAATTTTGGGCACCACGTGCAAATCTCGAGATGTGAATGGCAGATAGATGTATAGAAATGTTTTCATATGTAATGGATTAGGAGCGGTACAAGGGTAAGAAAGGTCAAACAAGTGAGAAAGGCATAATGCTAATTTTATTATTAATCATCTTGCATGAAAACAGTGGTCTCCACACAGATGCACTGTTCCAAATCAGAAATCACATGCTGTGCAAAGAGGTCTCCGATTGCGTTGAGACGTCACGGTACACCTGACACACGGACTGGCTGTAACCCCTTCAAAGAAGAATAGACCGAGAATAAAAGTGTTTGTGAATCCACAACACACCACGCAGTCGAATGTTCGAATGTGTGTGAAATCTTATCAGTCCCTAAGCTTACACACTTCTTAACCTAAATTATCCTAACGACAAACACACACACACACCTATGCCCGAGGGAGGACTCGAACCTCCGCCGGGATCAGCCGCACAGTCCATGACTGCAGCGCCTGAGACCGCTCGGCTAATCCCGCGCGGCTACCACACAGTCACACACGGCGAGTGCATTGGCTCTTCATGCACAACTTGCGGTCAGTTTCAGCAACTGCAACCTTGTCAATAATTTGCACCGGTACAGGACACCTACCTAGGTCACCAGATAAACAAATACATTGAAATTTATTTTTCTCAGTTACTCAAAAAAATGGCTCTGAGCACTATGGGACTTAACTTCTGTGGTCATCAGTCCCCTAGAACTTAGAACTACTTAAACCTAACTAACCTAAGGACATCACACACATCCATGCCCGAGGCATGATTCGAACCTGCGACCGTAGCGGTCGCGTGGTTCCAGACCGTAGCGCCTAGAACCGCTCGGCCACTCCGGCCGACTCAGTTACTCACTTCGTTCAAAGTTCAACTGCTGCCGAAAAGTGAACTGTAGAATAGGCCTACTAACAACAGGATTACCGTGCAAATTAGTGCTCAGATACGGTTAAAATATTCGCTAACGGGTGTAAATGAGTGGCAATCCAAATTTGTGTAGTACTGATCTTTTCGTGATCTCCAACCAGAACGGCTATATTTCCTCTCTCAGAACACATCAACATTTATATCCCAGAGGCAGCGGCCATCTTGAAACCTCTGCCATTCATCAGGTCGCTTGAACTGGAAAGGTTCCTGCTATGTAAGGTTGACTCAGCAACATAGTATAGTTTCAACTATTATTTCTTATTTCAAAAGAAAAATTTGGAGGTTGAATTACGAAAGTACGGTGACAGTACGAAAAAGTATTTTTGGTCAGTAGAATACAGGGCTGTCAACATAAAATCAGACGGGGGCAATCAGTGGAGGTTCTTGCCCTCTCGTCCCTTATAGGGTGCCTATGAAGCTGTTTTCTTGGTAATGGAGTTTATTACATTAATCGAATTGGCAATACTTAACTTTCGTTTCTACATGATGGATCGCAAGCAATTGGCGACATGGAAATAATCAACGTCCTTTGATATACTGTATACAATTTCCGTGCAAGCTAATCACATAAGTTCATAAGTCACTGCTATCGTTAATTTCACTGCGACTCTTCTAGTCCGACTCTTCTAGTCCTCTCTTCTAGTACTCCGAGGCTAGGCGGCGCGTCGCTTTTATTCTCTTCATGTAGATGCCGCTCCTACTCAGCGTACTATTGGCTGACGTAGTCTCACAGCCTTCTCTACAGTATCGTTCTTCATCTCCGTGCCGGCGCTTATTGTTACGCCGGAACAATCAGGAATCACAAAAAAGGAATGCGGGTACTGTATTATGAACAGCACATACGAGGCATTATTGTACCCAAGATAGACACGAAGCTAATTGCCACCGCAGTAGTAGCTCCGCAGGCGATGAAGAAACTGACAGACTATAGGATGAGATAAATGACGTCATTCATGTAGTTAAGAATATGAACTCCGTAGTAGGAGAACGTGTTCTTGAGAAAAGGAATGAAAGAAGAAGTTGCCTATTAGAATTATACACATAGCATAAGTTAATCATCTCTAACACTTGGTTTACGAACCGTGGAAGAAGGTAGTATACGTAGGAGAGACGATGGGGCACTCGAAAGTTTCATATTGATTATATCACTGTAAGACAGAGATTTCGAAACTAGATTTGAAACTGTAAGCCATTTCCAGGAGCCTGTGTGGACTCTGACCATAAATTATTCGCTATGAACTGCATACTAAAACTAAAGATATTTCAGAAAAATACTAAAACTAAATATATTTCAGAAAAAGTAGGAAATTAGGGATGTGAGGCTTGGATAAATCGAACGAAGCAGGTTTTCAGAGGGTGAGTGGGAGAATTAGACAACATTGAAGTAAAGCAGGGGACTAGACGAACGGGTAGCTTTGAGAGACGGAATAGTGAAGGTAACAGAGGATCACATAGCTGAATAGCGAAGACTTTGCAGAAATCCTTGGATAACGCTGGAGATTTTGAGTTTAACTAACGAAAGGGAAAAGTAAATGCAGACGTCCAAAATATGAGATGGGGCATGCAGAAGGTGCGTATTTATTTTCGTTGTGTGAGGCTGGCTACCGGCTTGATATTAGCCAGTAACCAGCATCCCACAATGGAATTACATACATGACTTGTACAGGTATGACCGTCATGCGCTGCAGCGCCTCTTTTTCTTTCTGAGTGGGTACACATACACAAAGCACAGGGTAATTGAATAAAATAACCTTCTACTGTATTATGAAAGCTGTCATATAAGATGCCTTTGTGTCCGCAGCTTCGTCGGCCTGCGCATATGTTACGTGTATTTCACATAGATTTAACGCATTTCAAGCATATTAGTGCCCGTATTTTATCCGTATCGCTAACGAATTTAGCCATGCAGTTTAACTTGAATTCTGAGGAAACTTGTAATTCTATCCGCAACTGGTTGTCGTTTCGAGAAAAATTACTGTAGCTGGCAGCTGTCTGATTTTCCGCTGTTTCACATCACTCGACTCTAGAGAGGACGTTATATGTGTTTGTGGTATTGAATCTCGTGGCACGATCTTTGACCCCGAAACACAATGACAATTTTGCCTGCTCACTGCACTGCTCATTCTCACGATGTGGTTGGAGCACTGGACAATGCAAATAAAGAGATTTATTGCGCTTCGTAATTTAAGGTATTCCAAGCCAACTATTTGCAGGAAAGAAATATCAACAGGCCATTCACGGACTTTCAACACGTCCCCCCTTCATGTTGTTACCCCCACCCCTAGCGGTAGCAAGGCTATCTTACTCGCGCACTATTTTCATACAAATAATGAGTTATGTATATGTTACAGTGAAACACCGAAATCTGGAGAATGTCGACTTTTACCGGTAAATGTCAACACTCACATAGTCGCTTAGCGTATGTCCGAAATATCTGCTAAATACCCTTATTTCTGACTTACACCGGTAAATGTTGCCATTCACCATGCACTAATGGTGAATGTTGAACATATGTTGGAGATTTATATTTTCTTCTCCGTAATTCAGTCCCTATAAAACGTCACAAGGGTGACGTAGCTTTTTCGCCTCTCTTTCTGAAAGGAATGACCAAGAATTTAAAATACACAGTACATTCTACATGAGAAAAGAAAATAATAGTTATAAAAAAATTACTTACTTATGTGATTCAAACCTTATTTATTGCAACAACTTAAACTATTATGACACTTTGAATTGCACAAGTGTCCCTTGCTTTTACAACTGCATTTATTTGTGGAACACTTCCTTCTGCAATGACAGTGTGTATAGCCTTGTCCCCCGCTTCTCGAATTAGCTGCAGCTGCTTCTCTCAGCGACATTTCTTGAAAAGAAATCTCATCTACGGAAAGTAACTTCTCTTTAAAAATTACGAACTGATTACGTGTGTAAAGCTGCTTGAGGGTACCATTTTTATTTGGCAGTTTATAGAAGTCTGAGTCTTCTATTCCAACAACAACCGCTAACACATTTCGGCTATCTGGACGACCACGGTCGACATCAGAGGCTTGTCTTCGAACATTATCACCAATTTGAGTAGGAGTAAATTGTTTTTGTGGGGTTCTTAACATCTTTGTTGCTTGCAGTAGAAGATTTTCTTTCGCGGCCGCTCTTTTTGTAGAAATCAGCTCGTGTTTTTCAAACAAAACTTGATGTGAAGACGTTGTAGGTTGTAGGTCCTCTTCAATATTTTTCTTTGGAATATGGTTTTCGGTATGACCACCGCTCAAATTTTTTTATAGGCATTAACAGCTTCTTCCCTCCCCCCCATGAACCATGGACCTTGCCGTTGGTGGGGAGGCTTGCGTGCCTCAGCGATACAGATAGCCGTACCGTAAGTGCAACCACAACGGAGGGGTATCTGTTGAGAGGCCAGACAAACGTGTGGTTCCTGAAGAGGGGCAGCAGCCTTTTCAGTAGTTGCAAGGACAACAGTCTGGATGATTGACTGATCTGGCCTTGTAACAATAACCAAAACGGCCTTGCTGTGCTGGTACTGCGAACGGCTGAAAGCAAGGGGAAACTACAGCCGTAATTTTTCCCGAGGGCATGCAGCTTTACTGTATGATTACATGATGATGGCGTCCTCTTGGGTAAAATATTCCGGAGGTAAAATAGTCCCCCATTCGGATCTCCGGGCGGGGACTACTCAAGAGGATGTCGTTATCAGGAGAAAGAAAACTGGCGTTCTACGGATCGGAGCGTGGAATGTCAGATTCCTTAATCGGGCAGGTAGGTTAGAAAATTTAAAAAGGGAAATGGATAGGTTGAAGTTAGATATAGTGGGAATTAGTGAAGTTCGGTGGCAGGAGGAACAAGACTTCTGGTCAGGTGACTACAGGGTTATAAACACAAAATCAAATAGGGGTAATGCAGGAGTAGGTTTAATAATGAATAGGAAAATAGGAATGCGGGTAAGCTACTACAAACAGCATAGTGAACGCATTATTGTGGCCAAGATAGACACGAAGCCCACACCTACTACAGTAGTACAAGTTTATATGCCAACTAGCTCTGCAGATGACGAAGAAATTGAAGAAATGTATGATGAGATAAAAGAAATTATTCAGATTGTGAAGGGAGACGAAAATTTAATAGTCATGGGTGACTGGAATTCGAGTGTAGGAAAAGGGAGAGAAGGAAACATAGTAGGTGAATATGGATTGGGGGACAGAAATGAAAGAGGAAGCCGCCTGGTAGAATTTTGCACAGAGCACAACATAATCATAGCTAACACTTGGTTTAAGAATCATGAAAGAAGGTTGTATACATGGAAGAACCCTGGAGATACTAAAAGGTATCAGATAGATTATATAATGGTAAGCCAGAGATTTAGGAACCAGGTTTAAATTGTAAGACATTTCCAGGGGCAGATGTGGACTCTGACCACAATCTATTGGTTATGACCTGTAGATTAAAACTGAAAAAACTGCAAAAAGGTGGGAATTTGAGGAGATGGGACCTGGATAAACTAAAAGAACCAGAGGTTGTACAGAGTTTCAGGGAGAGCATAAGGGAGCAATTGACCGGAATGGGGGAAATAAATACAGTAGAAGAAGAATGGGTAGCTTTGAGGGATGAAGTAGTGAAGGCAGCAGAGGATCAAGTAGGTAAAAAGACGAGGGCTAGTAGAAATCCTTGGGTAACAGAAGAAATATTGAATTTAATTGATGAAAGGAGAAAATATAAAAATGCAGTAAGTGAAACAGGCAAAAAGGAATACAAACGTCTCAAAAATGAGATCGACAGGAAGTGCAAAATGGCTAAGCAGGGATGGCTAGAGGACAAATGTAAGGATGTAGAGGCCTATCTCACTAGGGGTAAGATAGATACCGCCTACAGGAAAATTAAAGAGACCTTTGGAGATAAGAGAACCACTTGTATGAATATCAAGAGCTCAGATGGAAACCCAGTTCTAAGCAAAGAAGGGAAAGCAGAAAGGTGGAAGGAGTATATAGATGGTCTATACAAGGGCGATGTACTTGAGGACAATATTATGGAAATGGAAGAGGATGTAGATGAAGATGAAATGGGAGATATGATACTGCGTGAAGAGTTTGTCAGAGCACTGAAAGACCTGAGTCGAAACAAGACCCCCGGAGTAGACAATATTCCATTGGAACTACTGACGGCCGTGGGAGAGCCAGTCCTGACAAAACTCTACCATCTGGTGAGCAAGATGTATGAAACAGGCGAAATACCCTCAGACTTCAAGAAGAATATAATAATTCCAATCCCAAAGAAAGCAGGTGTTGACAGATGTGAAAATTACCGAACTATCAGCTTAATAAGTCACAGCTGCAAAATACTAACACGAATTCTTTACAGACGAACGGAAAAACTAGTAGAAGCCAACCTCGGGGAAGATCAGTTTGGATTCCGTAGAAACACTGGAACACGTGAGGCAATACTGACCTTACGACTTATCTTAGAAGAAAGATTAAGGAAAGGCAAACCTACGTTTCTAGCATTTGTAGACTTAGAGAAAGCTTTTGACAATGTTGACTGGAATACTCTCTTTCAAATTCTAAAGGTGGCAGGGGTAAAATACAGGGAGCGAAAGGCTATTTACAATTTGTACAGAAACCAGATGGCAGTTATAAGAGTCGAGGGACATGAAAGGGAAGCAGTGGTTGGGAAGGGAGTAAGACAGGGTTGTAGCCTCTCCCCGATGTTGTTCAATCTGTATATTGAACAAGCAGTAAAGGAAACAAAAGAAAAATTCGGAGTAGGTATTAAAATTCATGGAGAAGAAATAAAAACTTTGAGGTTCGCTGATGACATTGTAATTCTGTCAGAGACAGCAAAGGACTTGGAAGAGCAGTTGAATGGAATGGACAGTGTCTTGAAAGGAGGATATAAGATGAACATCAACAAAAGCAAAACAAGGATAATGGAATGTAGTCTAATTAAGTCGGGTGATGCTGAGGGAATTAGATTAGGAAATGAGGCACTTAAAGTAGTAAAGGAGTTTTGCTATTTGGGGAGCAAAATAACTGATGATGGTCGAAGTAGAGAGGATATAAAATGTAGGCTGGCAATGGCAAGGAAAGCGTTTCTGAAGAAGAGAAATTTGTTAACATCCAGTATTGATTTAAGTGTCAGGAAGTCATTTCTGAAAGTATTCGTATGGAGTGTAGCCATGTATGGAAGTGAAACATGGACGATAAATAGTTTGGACAAGAAGAGAATAGAAGCTTTCGAAATGTGGTGCTACAGAAGAATGCTGAAGATTAGATGGGTAGATCACATAACTAATGAGGAAGTATTGAATAGGATTGGGGAGAAGAGAAGTTTGTGGCACAACTTGACCAGAAGAAGGGATCGGTTGGTAGGACATGTTCTGAGGCATCAAGGGATCACCAATTTAGTATTTGAGGGCAGCGTGGAGGGTAAAAATCGTAGAGGGAGACCAAGAGATGAATACACTAAGCAGATTCAGAAGGATGTAGGTTGCAGTAGGTACTGGGAGATGAAAAAGCTTGCACAGGATAGAGTAGCATGGAGAGCTGCATCAAACCAGTCTCAGGACTGAAGACCACAACAACAACAACAGCTTCTTCAAGTTGTTCTTCGGTTTCAAAAGTATTGGAAATTTCTTCGAGTTGATATTCAATTTCAATATTTGCGATTTGTTCGCCAGGCAAAAAAGACCATGCTATGCCTCTTTTTGCTTTAGCGCCAAACATGGTTTCATAAGGACTTTGGCGTATTCCTTCGTGGTATGTAGTGTTCTTGGTA